>NC_136270.1:6574113-6741613 GCF_964187855.1 Myxine glutinosa | reverse complement strand
ATAAAGGTGGGAGCGATGGTGGAAGTGGGAAGGTACCACCCTGACCAACGCACGGAAGGCTGTGCCAAAGTGGTCTCGTAAAGCGTCAGTTACTTGCCGCCGAGGTCGGAGCCACACATTCTGTCTGTCTGTCTGTCTGTCTCTCCCTCTCACATATTCACCAACGGCACACACATTTGCCTGCTAGACTGTGTCAGGTTTGTCCCGCTCGCTCTTCCTGTGTTGTCCTTCCCGCTTTGTCTATCTCATGTGGAGTGTCTAATTGGGCCCTAAGGTTAGGTAGTCAATGAGTCCCATGTGTTCATTGCTTTCGTTGAGAGTGTATGATCGGTAGTTGGGAAGGGATTTGTTTATTTATCAGGTACTGGTTATTCATTGCCTTCCTTGTGTTCCCTTTCTCATAGCCTGGTTGGCTGTCGTGGTTTTTCTTGGCAATTGTAAAAGACCCACTGAGGGACTAATTGGCCAAGGTAAATAACACCAGATATCAAGACCATGCCACTGCCTTTCGGCATCGCTCGGCCATAATTGGGGACGAGGTGTACAGTACCAATAGCGTAATGCTTGGCTGGTTCAGTGGTTCCACGGGCATGGTATCGGAAATTGAAAGGCCGTAATCTGGCCCGGTCCTGAACCACAACAACATTATATGGCGTACCACATAAAATAAAAAATAACAGACAAACCCGAGATTGTAGAACGATGGGTAGCATAAGATGGAGAAACAATGTAAGTATTACACGATCAGTATCACTCCAAAGTGATGATATGTATAACTACAAAGCTATTTGAGAAAAATTCACGAAGGGCTGAAGCCATTTTCATTAAAAAAAAAAAGCAGCAAAACAAAAGTAAGAAATTACCAGGAAATTTAAGAACAGAGGCTCCCAAGTTTGTGGAGGGGGATATGGGGAATGCCCATCAGTGTGGAATTTTAAGAATTCACCCATAAAATATCCTGAGCTAATTATTTCATGGGAAGATGAGCAACGTACAACAAGCAACTCACACAAGTGATGCGCCTAACCCACAGAATATCTTTCGCCCAATCCAGTCCAAATTGAACGGCTTCATTTTACCAAGCAGATCATCACAGTCACGTGGCTCTCGATGCAATTTTCCACAGAATTCGAGGGTTTATTGAATATGCAAGTTGCATGGAAATAAAACACCAATGAGGTGGCCAGACATTCATATTGTCATGCGGACCCTTCCGGTTAACACCAGGGACCGCGGATGGACCAAACGGACTTACTTGAGGCGACGACCAAACACGGATTCGGCTATAAAACGCGGGAATAGAAGAAGGGAAGAGGAAGAAGCGAGAGCGCGTAACTGTGGAAGGGGAACAAACTCAAACGGACACCAGAGTTGAAGGGAATGAGAAATAATAAAAGGGGTTTATTGTAATAAGGATCGGGACAGGAAACGCGACGATAAATCTAATTCCTAAATTGGGATCCCACACACCAGACTCAACAACAGGACACAGGGATGAATGAACAAAAGAAATCGTCGTGTCATGGTGAATGTAGGATGCGGTCTTATCTGTCCGTCGTCTTGCAGTGTATCGTCCAATGGTGCTCCAAACTCTGGTGCAGAGAAATCCTCCATCCACCTCGCACGCTTCGCTAGACCCGAGCCAACGCCCTCGCCGTTTGCACACGAGGTCCCGTTCACCACTCGAAACTCCAGAAGCACCGAGCACCACTCCAAGCACCACGAGCGAACCGTCAGCCCGATGAAGAGAAGCGCAGGGACCAACAGATGTCGTACAGCACCAATAGACCAACGAAGAAGAACGGCAAAAGGGGAGAGAGGGCCAAAAGAGAGCAATTGCGACTGCACGCTATGAAAACCCAAGAGAGCTGCTGCTCCGAACCAAGCGCGAATGTCGTGCAGCGCCCCCCTTTTATGGCCTGGCCTGTGGCGCGCCCTCTGACGCAGTCTCGGCGTGCCCTCTGATTGGTCGAGTGCTTCCCGCACCGGTACTGCTCGACCCCCTCCCTGCCCAGCCAGCCGTCCTCCAGCACGTGGCCCCCGGCCTTGCCACGGGGCCGCTCCAGGCCAGCTGGAGGTGGAGCCGGCTGCGGCCCATGCGGCGGTGCCCTGAACTGGTCCACTGCCCGTTTTCTTCCGAAGTCCTTGTCAGGGAAGGGAATTTAATTACTGTGTGCAATAAAGGGCCGAACTAAGTGTCTACAGGTGTGCGTTGCCATAAGGGACAAAGGTTTGATCACCAGGTTTGACACAAAAGGGCTGTTATCTTTAATCCCTACACCTACCGAGCACACGAACATCCTGGTATGTTCACAGGTATACTCCTTAACCGACAAACCAGACGAAACACACAGAACTTATTACAGGTAGATTGCCTATCGCGACAGACGAAGCATGTTACCTATTCAGATCTACCTGACTCTAGATATTCCTCTACCCCACCGACATAACATCCCCCCCCCCCCCCTGGAACCATAGCTCCTGCTAGGTTCACTGCAGGCGCTACCATTCCGGTCTGAACACTTACTGTCTCATTCTTAATTAGCCTATGAAATTAATCAGGAGGGCTGTGGGAAGTGAGCCGGACTTCCTACCTAGTCTCCTTAACATGCTAATCCCCTTAACAGTCCTGCAAATATGTACAATCATTTCCTTGGTCGTTCCTGTGGTGGAAGGCAACAAACAACACTCAAAAACTAACTTCACCACAAAACTTACCCTTAACCAGAAATTCCAAACTCTACTAAACATTTGTACACACCCGGTCTACAGACCGCGTCCCCCGGTGGATGCCACAAGACGCAACCTTAGCTGCGGGGCCATCCCAATATAATATATAAACCACCTTTAGAGGCCATTTTTCCCAGCAAAGCGGGGGTTGGCCTTTTTCGGGAACCGTGGTTGTTGTTGTTTTTTGGTCCCCTTTTTGAAGCAATGTTTTACGGCCGGATGCCCTTCCTGACGCCAACCCTTTTTGCCGCCTTTTAATGACAAACAGGGAATTACCAGTGAACTGGTACTCAATTAGCCGACCTCGGAAGGATGACAGGCTGAGTCAACCCCCCTGGTGTTAATTCAGCGATCGACCGGGATTCGAACCCAAGATCCTAGGATCCTAAGCCGGCACCCTAGCCGCTAGCCCAACACCAGGGTACCACTAAATTTCCGTGGGCCCTGTCAAGGTGTTACAGGTGAGTGACATGGCTCGGTGGATTTCGTCCACATTCATTCAACACAAACCCCTTAACCACTCATTCTCATTCCATAAATCATCACCCAAAATCATTACAAAGCACACACTGACTACACCCCCCCAGCAGGACCATGGCATTGATGTCATATTCATATGTGCATTTCTCTCTAGGCAGCGGGGAGGTACCGCACAACTAAGATGGTGGGGGCGCTTCAGGCTATGGTGCCCGCAGTCCCAAACACAAGTCAACCGACTTACAAGTTCATTGCACCCCCCCCCCCCACCTTTACCTCTTGGCCCCGTGACAGCCCAACAGCTCTTTCCGTCGTTACCCCGCAGGTGAGGGTCTCCACACACCAGGCTCCATTGCCTCCTGCTTCCGCGCAGCTCCACGGGTCGCCGGGGGTCTCCTTTACCCCACGGCGCCCAACCAGACCCTCCACCGACGAGCTCCAATTTCCAGATACCACTGGCTGCCAGGGGTAATTGCCGCAGAAGGGGGCCACAGGCATCGCTCCTCAGAGCTTGATCTGTACCTGCGGACACACACACCTTCCCCACCCACAAGATCCCAAACACACATTTCCTCCCCCGCTGCCATTCAATTTTCCAACACATATTGCCAACGATGGTACAAAAGAGTTGCCATGGCCTGCCATTGTGAAATCCCCCGTTCACAGTTGAATCATTACGCATTTCAAAACACAATAATCACTCAATAATCATCACTCACTCATCTTTCCAACCTCACGACCACATGAAAACACATCACCACAACACAAAAACACACGCCACCCACAAGACTCTGTGGCACCCATTCCACCCCCCTCACCAGCCATGTCATCACTCGCACCCACCCCCAACTCCAAATTACATGTCCCCAAATTTCCACAGCAAGCCCTGAAGCCTGGGACAGTACACCTCAAAACACTCACCTCAAGTGCAGGTAGTTGCAAGTTGCTCAGACCCAAAGTGCCACCCACCCTCAAAATCCCAAAATTTATCACATTGGGCCTAACAAATTTCACCAAATTTCACTTTTCTCCCCACTATACTGGCAGGTATGTGGGTCCGCATCCAACGGTGATCATCGCTACACAACTACCTGTGGCTACGACAGCTCCGCACCTCTACCGTGCAAGGGTCATCGGTATAAGGTGAGCAGTCAAAACTCCAACATGGCCCATGAGTGTCCATAAGGGTGCAACCCACAATCCATCCTTCGGCCCCACTGCGAGGGACACAGCTGCACCAGCCCCAGCTGGCCAATGTGGTGAGCACCTGCTGCCAACAAACACTACCGCACACACAACCTCGGCCCTGGGGGACGGTCGCAGTACGTAGCATTCCCCTCACGTCACCTACGCCGCCCTCGTCCCCCAGTCCACAGAACTGCAGCCCCCCCCCACACCCCAGTGATCACCCACACTTGACCACACCAAGGTCCAGTCGACAGCCATGCTCCACCAGGAGACCCACCCAGAAGACATGGTCCACACACCTCAGACACCCATAGCACCACGTTGACCCTCAGACAACACAACTCCATCCCCATGACTCCGCGTCCCAAATATCGGCACAGTCGCCGCCGCAACCAGTTGAAGGCTGTCTTGCTAACCTATGAATTTTTATTCCAGTCTCCAACACTGGTCCAGCACACCTGGATCAATAATGGTGTCACTGTGCAGTGACCACCATTTATCTTCACAAAATTCACCCTTAAATTTGCATATAACCCCGAGATTACCAAAGCCAAACATTTTTCACATTTCACGAACCTCACCAAAGAAAGATGCTTTGCCATACACATGCCAGCCGAGCATGGCCCATATGCTCGGCACTTTACAACTTCCCATTCAACACTCCCATGGCTCTCTTCCCAAACCGAGAGTCCATAAATCATAATGGAACATCTGTGGAAGGTCACTCTCACACCATCACGTTCCACAGATGCCCCAATGGTTGTCCGGTGGGCTATCTCATTCCTGTCCATTCGGTTCGACCCGCTCCATAGCCCAGCACAGCATGGCAGGTCACCACATGCTGGCTGTCCCAGAGTCTCAGGGAGAGGGTGTCAAGCCGCGGTCACATCAGGCCCAAGTTGGCCGTCCGTGGTGCCACCACCAAAGCGCGACCCACAACACCTCCCCCTAGTGGGCCTCAATATACGCCATCCTACGCTTGAGAGACCACCTCGGACCCCCTGGAGGTCTTAACCCCCACCAGGGTCCGGTGACCCTGTCGGCCCGAGCCACACGCTCGGGTGGCGCCCCGATGGACAAGGGACGCCACACTCCACCAGACCCAGGTCGTACCACGACACCCATGGCTGGACCCCACCTCCAAATCTCGCCAGCACAGCCCCCCAGCTGGCTGGCATACCAAAATTTCCAAAGGGGCAACTTTTGCCCGAGGCCATCACCAACGACCTCTCTTGGTCCAAATTCCACAGCCCGGGGACCAACTCCAACCAAGGCTGCTCCACTTCAAATTCCCATTTTAATTTTATTTGAGATTTTCTTTTAACAATTTTTATCTCCTGTCCCAAACCACAGCTGCAGGTAACAACCTCAACCACAGGTTGTTCTGCCCCTCCCTGCAGCTGGTTCAAATTCCCTACGGCGACCAAATCTTCAGAGGCTCGATCTCCCGACTCTCCAAGGTCCAAATCCAGTACGGAGCCAACACACTCCCCCAACTGGTTCTTCAATTTTGGAGCCTCCGTTGCCCAATCGTAGTGCATGGTGAGGGTCCCCTCGGTCACCTCAACCACCTCCTCGAACCGACTCACCTCCTCTCCCAAACTCCTTTGGGCCTGGTCAACCTCTACCCCCCTGGGACTGTCCCAGGTCCCCAGCCGCTGGGTCACATCATGCTCATCCCCATCACCAATCATTTCTGGCCCCATCAGGCCTTCCCGAATAAATACCCGGTCCGGCTCCACCACACGGACCCCCAATAATGTTACCCCCTCTCGGTCTGCACCACCGCCCTGGTGCTGCACCATTCCGAATTCATCTCCCGGTTGGGGTGTTGTGACATCCACCCGGCCCCGATAAACCTGCAGGCCAGCAGGTGGGAAACATCGTCCATTTACCTCTAAATTTCCTTCCATTGCCATTCCTGGTGCAATTCCCTGCTCCTGAACAACATGCACATCTGCATGGGCCGTACTCTCTTCCATTCCCAATTTAAATTCCCGCCGTTCTGATTCAAATTCTGCCACCCTTGGCTTCTCCTGGGCTCCAACGGCACCATTCGTTCGTCCTTCCCTCAATTAATTCGTTTGTTCCTTCAAACTATCACTCATTCTTTTGATTCCTTCCCTAAATTTATTCCTTTGGGAGTCCATTTTTCCATCCAACCCATCAATTTTATTTTCCAATCGCTCACTCATTTCTTTACTGGTTCGCTCACTGTGCTCCCTGCTATCGTTTATTCCCTTCATTAGTCTTTCATACATGGCCTGGAAATCCATCGGGGCCGTCCCTGCGGCGGGGGAAGCTCCACCACTATGCTCAACCCTAACTATTTCTGACTCACTCCCAAAGCTTCCCGCATCTTCCATCCCTTCTTTCATATTGCTTACCTCTTCCATCCATAAAGAAGAGGTCGCTTCTCCGCCCGGCCTTTAACAGGAATAAAATTTAACTTTTAACGATGCTCCGTCCGTCAGACGCTGACGGCGCACCGATCGCCGATGCAAATTTATCGCCTCAGACTACGAAAAATTTTGCGTCCAAATTCTCCACACTCCTTGACACCAAATTTACTCAGGGTTCAATCCCACTCCTGACTACCAGTTGTGCGAATCCCTCCAGTTAACACCAGGGACCGCGAATGGACAAACGGACTTACTTGAGGCGACGACCAAACACAGATTCGGCTATAAAACGCGGAAAGAGAAGAAGGGAAGAGGAAGAAGCGGTAGCGCGTAATTGTGGAAGGGGAACAAACTCAAACGGACACCAGAGTTGAAGGGAATGAGAAATAAGAAAAAAGGTTTAATGTAATAAGGATTGGGACAAGAAACGCGACGATAAATCTAATTCCTAAATTGTGATCCCACACACCAGACTCAACAACAGGACACAGGGATGAATGAACAAAATAAATCGTCGTGTAATGGTGAATGAAGGGTGCGGTCTTATCTGTCCGTCGTCTTGCAGTATATCGTCCAATGGTGCTCCAAACTCCGGTGCAGAGAAATCCTCCACCGCCTCGCACGCTTCGCTAGACCCGAGCCAACGCCCTCGCCGTTTGCACACGAGGTCCCGTTCACCACTCTAAGCTCCAGAAGCACCGAGCACCGCTCCAAGCACCATGAGCAAACCGTCAGCCCGATGAAGAGAAGCGCAGGGACCAACAGCTGTCATACAGCGCCAATAGACCAACGAAGAAGAACGGCAAAAGGGGAGAGAGGGCCAAAGGAGAGCAATTGCGACTGCACACTATGAAAACCCAAGAGAGCTGCTGCTCCGAGCCAAGCACGAATGTCGTGCAGCACCCCCCCTTTTATGACCTGGCCTGTGACGTCGGTCTCGGCGCGCCCTCTGATTGGTCGAGTGCTTCCCGCACCGGTACTGCTCGACCCCCTCCCTGCCCAGCCAACCGTCCTCCCGCGCGTGGCCCCCAGCCTTGCCACGAGGCCGTTCCAGGCCAGCTGGAGGTATAGCCGGCTGCGGCCCATGCGGCGGTGCCCCGAACTGGCCCCCTGCCCGTTTTCTTCCGAAGTCCTTGTCAGGAAAGGGAATTTAATTACTGTGTGCAATAAAGGCCCGATCTAAGTGTCTACAGGTGTGCGTTGCCATAAGGGACAAAGGTTTGATCACCAGGTTTGACACACAAGGGCTGTTATCTTTAATCCCTACAACTACCTAGCACACGAACGTCCTGGTATGTTCACAGGTATACTCCTTAACCGACAAACCAGACTAAACACACAGAACTTATTACAGGCAGATTCCCTATCGTGACAGACGAAGCATGTTACCTATTCAGATCTACCTGACTCTAGATATTCCTCTACCCCACCGACATAACAATATCATGTGTTACTCATTCACAGTCGAGGGCCAACCGGATCACTTCAAAATTAGGTCGAAGTTAAGCTGCGTAATGGTATCTGAATGCTAAATTTATTTGGCTGATGATCTTACATCAGTACTAGACTTTAAAGTTGGCAGAAAATCAACAGATTTGGGTTGTATGTCAGAACATCAGGAAGTTCTGTGAATTTTTGTGGGGGTGGGGGTAGGAGGAGGGGAGGGAGGAAGGGAGTAAATTGAGAGACTCCCATCATAATCAACAAACTTGGATCTATCATAGTAAGCCTTCATCAGTCCGATATAAATATGGTGAACACTCCACAAAGATAAAAACACAAACATTACACAAGTATATAGGCTATCAAGGCCACCACCATCGCCACCAGAATATAATAACATATAAAGCGTATTCCTCCCCACGCCCGCCACTCTGAACGTACCACGCGACCCATTCGATTAGCTGACACACATAGTTTAATTACCATAACGTAAGAAAACCCCAACTGATGAGTGGGGCAGGGGGAACCTTAAAGGCATCTCATGCTCACCCCGTTCACTGTGTAATGTGTTTAGCATGTAAATCTAGAATCTCCCGAGAAGACAACGAAAGTGATGAAGCTACGTGCACTTGTACATGATCTGTAACTCTCGACATGGGAATCCTATTCACCTGACAACGAGTAGCAAAATGTCCTTGACAGCTATTTATGTATTTCATAACTTCCAAACTTTGAAAACTCCAGTGCTTCAATATTTATGGGCTCAACGCAGAAATGGTAAGATTTGTCGGAAAAAAATATTCTGTGTTTCTGATGATATGAAATCCCTAAATATCATGAAAATTAAAGTAAAGTGAAAGCAAAAAGGGGTGCCTTGACTGCAATGAATCAAGTGGTGTCATACTCGTCAGGATGGAGGCAGGCCTAGACTGGGACCAATTTAATTCTCCCTCGCATCCAATTCCAGACATCTCACATGGTCTTACATTGGTGGTCTTACACAGGGTGTTGCATCAACAAAATGTGTGAAAATAAACGTAACACAACAAAAAGCCTTGTCTGTTTGAAATCAAACTAGAAAGCATCTGAAAATGCAAAGCCCGTTTGCGTCCGTTTGTATTCAGACGTCTTTGTCTTCTTCCGTATGCTCAAAATGACGAAAACAGTTTAAAAAAGAAATACAAAATGAAAATTGATGATTTTATGCAGTCTTGACCTTTGAGCTTTAGATAAAAAACAACCTGAAAACATAAATATAATCGGTTATTATCTTTTGATTGGTGAACCAATTATGTGACCCAATATGCAAATTCTTAATATTTCAGGTGAATTGGATGAAAATTGACGATTTTATGCAACATTGACCTTTGGATCAAAAACAAACAAACAATCGACTCCTACCTTTTTATAAGTGAACCAATTCAGTGACCCAATATGCAAATTCCTTAAATTTCTGGTCAATCGGGTGAAAAATGGAGATTTTACGCAACCTTGACCATTTGGTCAAAAAAAAAACAATTGCCTTGTAGTTTTTGATTAATGAAACAATTCAGTGACCCAATATGCAAATTCTTAAAATTTCAGGTCAATCGGATGAAAATTGACGATTTTATGTGACGTTGACCTTTGACCTTTTTACAAAATTATAAATTTGCTTTCTCCGTATTATCATCATAAAGCTTTGATGAAAATTTGATGACAAAATAAATGGTAAAAAAGTTACGGCCCGACAACCCGGACACACACACAGACAGACAGACAGACACACACACAGAAGTGATTACAAAACCATGTCTCCTGCTGCACAGGATTAAAATTAAGAATTAAGAAAAATCCTAATCGTAGGATTAAAATTGTTGCGAAGAAAGGTGAAGATACTTGCAAAAAATACACTTGCAGGAAATATTAAGGATGTGAAAGGGTGTAAAGCAGAGTGAGGGATGGATGCCATGTGGCTGAGAATAAAATGCAAAACACATTGAGATTTTGCCATTTGCAGAAACGTTCCTTTACTTGAGGCTATCTATATATTACATACGCTAAAGGGCTGCATTTTCGAACCTCTCCACCATCTTCCACCATGTGCCTTACAACTCCTCGCGTTAGCCTTCCCCATTTAATTCATTTCCTTCCAATCACCTCTCCTTTTCAAATCTCAATTTAAGGCAGCATTTTAATGCACATCCTAAATTGCTCTAAGGGCATTCAAGAGTCAATCAGGAAAGTGTGGCCAAGCAATACACATGCACCAGGCCAGACAGGACGACCAGCTGACTTCCTCTCTGAAGGTCATTAGTGATCCAGCTGAGTTTTGCTGGCAATCCGACAGCAACACGTTCATTTCCCTTGAACAGCTCTATTTTCAGATGCATGAAATCCAAATCCTTAATACTGCTGCCTTCAGCCAGATATTAACTCAATACGTAGCATGTCCGACCACACTACTCGGCCAACGCATTGACTAGTAATTAAAACCACTGTCCGTAAACAAAATGATGATATTTTTAAAAAGCTCACCAGCAGCTCTCTGTACTTTGGTCTTCTTGACTCATCCTTTGTGAGGCTGAATGGAACAAAATAGTGAAAGGAATAGGAATAAAAGGTCAACAGGAAACACCAAAAAACAATAAGTAAAATAAATGCCTCGTTACTAAATTGATCTCAAAGGCAACTCCATCTTAATGAGACGAGGGTACATGCAACTACTCACTCCATACACTGTGTTACAGGGTAAATATAAAACCGGATGCAACAAAGTAGGTTTTGAGATGAGAGAGGAGCTTATTGATGGCAGAGTAATGTGTGAAGAGGTAGAGGGGAATGGGGGAACGGATTGCTGATTGGATATATTAAAGGGAGTACGTTTGCAGGTGTGCGCTGAAATGGGCCGTCTCGTGTATGTATTGTTACTGCTCTGAGTGCGAGCAATGGTGGACCAATGAAAGAAAGGACATTCACGGACAGTTGGAAAGGAAACGTTTAACGATTCGATATATTTTCAAGTATTTACAGTGCAACTCATTGATAGGAAAGAAAAATGGACAAGAGGCAGAAACTTAGCTTAATCTATGCCTTATGACGATTACAACAAATAAACTGCATGGGCGCCCAGCACACGTTCACGGGGGAGGGGCAGGGGAAAACAAATGTTGGGATCCTGTCAGCAAAATGGTTACGATGTTACCAGGACCTTGTTGGCTTGATTCACCAACGAGCACCACGCCGGTAAAGGGCAGTCCCCAGCACGAGCACGAAGAAGCAGTCACCAGCTTGAACACGGGCAGAGAATCCCAGCACGAACACGAAGGGGCAGTCCCAGCACAAACACGGGCAGGCAAGGAGGCATGTGCAGAGAGTCCGATGAACACGTGTAGAGTGTCCGATGACCACGTGCAGAGTGCATAGAGTCCGATAAACATGTGCAGCGTGTCCGATGATCACATGCAGAGTGCAACCGGCAGGCAGAGAGCAGGCACGTGCAGATAGAACAAAGTCCAAAGCAGCAGAGAGAGAATCAAGTCGTGGCCTCGTGCAGAAAGCGAGTCCGTCGTACACACGTGCAGCGAGAGGGAGCAGAGAAAGAGGAAGAGGGGGAGAGAGGGAGAGAGCGAGAGAGAGCACAGAGAGGCCCACGTGCACAGAGAGCAAAAAAAAACACGTGCCGAGCGAACAAAGTCCAAGGCCTTTCTATCCAGCCCCTTCCAAGGGTTGGGCTGTTTGAGGGTGTTTTCTGGGCTGCCGGTTGGTGGAGTCTGGCTTTCCTGCCCCACGAGCCCTCCCCAAAGTTGCTCTGGTGTTGATTAGTGGCCCATTGTGTTACCATGCCCCCACAAGCCCTCTCAAAGGGACTTTCACCTGATGCATTTGAAAAGTTCCCTTCCAACAAAATGTTGTTGCTGGCATCCACCCTTGAGGCCTTTGGCCTGTCCTCGGTCCTTCAAGACTTTGAATGCAATCTCTTTGTGCACCTGCCTGGCTTCCCCTTTTGAGGGGAGGGCCTGTCTTTCCCTCCCCAACACATATCGATATACTAACCCATATAAGGGGCAGACAACAAACAACAACAGGCATTTTAAGGCCATTTTCCCTGCAAGAGCGGGGGTTAGCCTTGCGGTCCCCATGACAATCTTCTCCATTTTGCCCTATTTTCTGCATCTCCCCTTGTTAACCCCCTTGCCCGCATTTCTTCTTCGACCATCTTTAGCCAGGTCTTTCTCGGTCTTCCCCGTCCTCTACTTCCTTCCACATTCATTTCCATCACTCTTCTCAACCAGTCACTTTCATCCTTCCTCAACACATGACCAAACCATCTCAAACTGTTTCTCTTCACAGCATCCATCACAAGCTCTATTCCCATCATCTTTCGCAGTTCATCATTTGTCTTCCTCTCTCTCAACGATACTCCACACATCCGTCGAACCATTCGCATTTCCACCCTTTCCAGCCTTCGTTGCTGCTCTACGTTCATTACCGATGTCTGGCTCCCATAAATCATAACACTTCTCACACATGCAGCATACACCTTTCCCTTCAGCTTCAACGACACTCCCCTCCTCGTCAGCACGCCACTCAGTTCCCGAAACTTCTTCCATGCACATCTCACTCGAGCCACCATTGCCGAGTCTGATCCACCTTCTCCATTCAGCATGTCTCAGAGGTAACAAAATTTTTCACACCTTCCAGCTTCATGCCATCTCCAAGATCCAACTCAATATTTCCTCCATCTGCAGCTCCCTCTGTGCACACCTTACACTTGAATGTAGCTGCCACACTGGTTAATGCCCCTCTCAAACCACTACATTTTTGATGAACCCACTCAGCGCACATTGTACATTGAATGGAATTCACTCCGACACCCTTCCTGCACACAGCACACGGCCACTTCCCAGTTCTTTCCACCTCACCACATGCTTTACCACTTGCCATCCCCTTCGTTTTTCCGATATTCACCTTCAGACCTTTTGTCTCCATACATTCCTTCCACTTGTTCGTCTTCTCCTTTAGTCCATCCATACTTTCTGCAATCAACACCAGATCATCTGCATACAACTCCCACGGTAAACCCTCCTTTACGTTCCGAGCCAGCACCTCCATCACAGCTACAAATAGTGGTGGACTTAGTACCGACCCCTGATGCACTCCCACCTTCACCTCAAACTCACCACTGTTCCCGTCCTTCGTCCTTACAGCTGTGCACGCTCTTTTGTACATTGCCATTACTACTCTGATCAACCATTCCTCCACTCGTAACTTCCTCAATGCCCATGTCACTACTTCACGTGGAACCCTATCAAATGCTTTCTCCAGATCAACAAACCCAAGAAACAACTTCTTCCTCTTCTCCATGTACTTCTCCTGCAACTGCCTCACAATAAAAAGCACGTCTGTCATTCCTCTTCCTAGCATAAATCCAAACTGCATTTCGTCAATCTTCACTTTCTACCTTATCCTCCTCTCCAACACCCTTTCCAATACCTTCATTCCATGCTCCAATAACTTTATCGCTCGATACGAGCCACAGTCCAGAGGTTCACCTTTCCACTTGTATAGAGGGGTGAGGGTACTCAGTTCCCAATCCATTGGAATGCAGCCTTCTTTCACCACCAGATTGCAGATCTCTGTCATTCTCTTCACACCCCAATTTCCCGCTGCCTTCAACATATCTCCCACAACTCCCGTCGGCCCTCCCGCTTTTCTACTCTTCATTGCTTTTATCGCTTCCTCAACGTCCTTCTCGGTTATCTTCTCTGCCGGTCCTAAAACTGGGTGACTCTCTATGATGCCATCCCATCCATTCTCTGCATTCAACAGTATTTCCATACATCTCTTCCATCTTCCTTTAATTCCATCTGGGTCCACAACGATTTGTCCCACTTCATCCTTCAAGCAACTCACCCCCATCACATCACACCTCTCTTTCGCTATCTGCTTTGCAATCCTGAATACCGCTCTCTGACCCTCTTCCAAATCCAAGCGTTCTCCGAACATCTTCCTACGTGCCTCCTGCACCTTTGCTACCTCTTTCTTTGCAGTCTTCTTGGCTGCCTTATAACTTTCATGCTCTGCCTTTTCTGCCCCCATACCCTGCACCTTCTGCCACTCATTGACCTTCTTCCTCTTCTCGTCAATCTTCTTTCCAACTTCATCATCCCACCACCATGTTTCCGAGTGCCTCCGAGAGTCTTCGTGAGTGGTCCTTTTGTCCATCCACATACCATTTTTCATTGACATCCAACCACTTTCAAGCTCAACCACACCATCCTCTACCATACTCAGCCTCTCTTTTAATGCCTCCCTCACTGTCACCTCTTTCAACCTCCACACCTTCATTCTCGGTTGGTACATCACCCGCCGAGCTCTCCTTGCACCTTTCACCCTTATGTCGCAGACAACCAAGTGGTGCTGTGAAACAGCCTCATCCCCCGGGATCACCTTTGTATCCCGGAGGTGCCCCCGATCTCGCCTATGCACCAGCAGGTAGTCAACGGTTGTCATCGACCCACCTGACGTGTATGTAACAAGCTTATTATCCTCTTTCTGGAACTGAGTATTACAAATCAACAAATCAGCTCCATCAGCAAACTCCAAAATCCTTTCACCTTCTCCATTTCTCACACCATATCCGTAACCCCCATGAACTTCCTCAAAACCGTCCAAAACCTTCCCACATGTCCATTTAGGTCTCCTCCCACCACAACAACTTCCTCATCTTTCACGTTTTCCATCAGCTTCTCTATCGCACACCAGAACTTGTCCTTCTCTTCATCGCTCCGACCAACCTGCGGAGCATATCCCGAGATGACGTTCACCAAGAGCTTTCCAATCATCATTTTCACCATCATCAACCTTTCACTCACTCTAGTCAAACTCACCACACTGTCTACAAACTCCTCAGAAACAGGACACCAATACCATTCACACCCTCCGGGCACCCTTGCCACACAAACTTGTATTTCTGTCCCTGCCTACCCTTCACCATTCTCACACCACTTCCCTTCCATCTCGTCTCCTGCACACAACATATGTCCACTCTTCTTCTGACCAATACTTCCACCACTTCTCCTGATCTCCCTGTCATTGTCCCTACATTCCATGTCCCAAACCTCAGAAACCGATCTCCACGTCGGGCATCAGACGTTTCGTCATCATAAATGGAGTGATTTCCTCCCTTGCTTCGATCGGGTTCCCCACCTTGAGTTTTGACGAGAGGGAGTGGGGTCCCCCACGGGGTACTTCGGGCTGTACCCTGCCCATATGTAGTTGTAATTGTCATGGTTCTCTTTTTGAGGCAATGTTTTTAAAGCCGGATGCCCTTCCTGACGCCAACCCTTTCAGTCGCCTCTTACGACACGCAGGGATACGGTGTACCTATTCTAAACCGGGGTACACACCATATAAGGGGAAGGGACTAAGATAATGTTCTGCTATGAATTAACTATACTAAGGGGGACAGGGGGACATACATATGTATGGTGGTTGCCATTACTTCTTAGCGGTTTCCCAAAACCGCAACAGCATGTAGATGTATATACAAGAAAACGAACACGACATAATAAGAATAACCGAAGCTTTTTGTGCTGTACTCCTCAAGGTAATTTGCAGAAATAGAAAGAGGAAGTAAAAGATCGTGCATATATAAGCATGTCTATGTAAGAGCCACACCAATTAGTTCATCAGTCATGAAGTCATTGGTAATCTGAACACTCATTGGTTCACCCATTGGTTGACTCAGTCACCACTATCTCTGGCTCCAATTGGCTGGAGTGGAGTTGAGAGCGATGACTCACCAGCACCAATACCTTGGAGGGAGGTGGGATGGGGTACCCCCAAAGCTGAGGACTCACCATTTGCAGCCATACCATGCACAGTGGTCGGGGCAACACCTTTAATCTTTCGATGTTGAAAGAGAATGAGAGAATGTACAAATTCCTTTTGAAGACACATTATAGGGTCTGTGTAATGGATGAAGGTTGCTTCCAACATACGTAGATGTAACGTACTCCGACCTCGGCTCAATATCTTGAACATATCTGCATTGTTCTGGTCTGCACAACTGGGGTTGGCTACCAAGTGCCGTGCAATGGCAGAAGAAGAAGAAACGGTCGATGGTCTTTCAACATTCTTACACAATTGTATCGGTTGAGTCCTGACTCCTAAGTTCTTTCCTCAAATCGCCAGGGGGACATGCTGTTTGATACAATCAGCCAACCTTTGGGTTGTACGGCCCACGTACCGAGCTTCACATCGCCACTTACCCTCATATATAACATTGCTGATTTGTAAGGTGGGCAGCACATCCTTGTTGACTGACGTGAGCAGACGGCAAGAGGTGACGATTACTCGAGGTTGCACAGTCAGGTACGTGTTTGATACCGTATGTTTGATTTGTTCTTCAAACCTTTGTGATGATTGTCCTTTCCATGGCATCCTGATATATACCGGACATTTGTCAGGACCGATCTTGTGTTCCTTTGTTGTGTTGAGAAACTTGTGCACGTATCTCTTGATTCTATACTCCGGACAAACAAACAAACAAACAAACAAACAAACAAATAAATAAATAAATAAATGAACAAACAAACAAACAAACAAACAAACAAACAAATATATATATATATATATATATACACATACATACATACACATACATACATACATACACTCATAGAAGAACTGGAATAATGACAAAATGTAAGAGACTTTCTCGATATACGGCTCCAACAGTAGGCAATGAGTGGTAACAAGCTCACCAACTATTGACGAAGTTGATGAAACTTGCAGAGAACTCTCTGTCGTCTGAGTTATTGAGTTGTGGAGGATCACCCTTTACCACCTGGGTAAGCTGATCAAACACGCTGTTCCACTTGGGGTAAGGGAACTTTCCCGTGGCAAGCTCGATCTGTCACAGGTTTGTGAAGGAATGGGAGAGAGTGCATTAAACACCACAAAACTTGTTTTAAGGAAATTAAACGGTTATGATGTCCCAAGAAGCTTGTGCTGAGCATGCTTCTCACAAAGAAAGCACACAAATCGAGCATAGTTTTCCATTCTATTTAAATTTCACATTTTGAAGAGCTCTATTCCAGTGGCGGTGGCATACACTGATGGGATTTGCATAACTATGCAGATGCAACATAAAATGACAGACCATGATGCTTTATTAGTGACGAGCTGAATGCACCGGCATTGCCCGGGTTCTTTTTGAATGAATTTAATCTTCTGTACTAAAAAGGGAATAAAAGGCGGCCTTTGTGAAGCAGCGGAGTTTGACTATCCGGCCGCGGCCGCATTTTGTTCATTTACTACTATAATTCAGCTTTTACTCGCGGCCGTATAAGATTGACTACTATAACTCAGCTATAACCCTGGTGTTGGGCTAGCGGCTAGGGTGCCGGCTTAGGATCCTAGGATCCTGGGTTCGAATCCCGGTCAATCGCTGAATTAACGCCAGGGGGGTTGACTCAGCCTGTCATCCTTCCGAGGTCGGCTAATTGAGTACCAGTTCACTGGTAATTCCCTGTTTGTCGTTAAAGGCGGCAAAAAGGGTTGGCGTCAGGAAGGGCATCCGGCCGTAAAACATTGCTTCAAAAAGGGGACCAAAAAACAACAACAACCACGGTCCCCGAAAAAGGCCAACCCCCGCTTTGCGGGGGAAAATGGCCTCTAAAGGTGGTTATTTTTTTTTTTTTTTTTAACTCAGCTCAGCTTTTAATTGCGAAATGGGCCCAGCCCGGCCGAGGCGGCCTCTACCAACCTCGCCACCTAGCCTATAACATTCCCGGGGCCTGTCCCGACATTTTTTGTTTCAGAGGTTTCCTCCTATCTTTCACTGTTCAGGAGATTAGCGCGTGCAGACAAACAAAAACTTTTTATATATAGAAGAAGAAGAAGATAAGAACACCAATAAAATAACAAATTCTTATACAGTGGAACCTTGACTTACGAGTTTAATTCGTTCTGTGACCGAGCTCGTAACTCAATTTGCTCGTTTCTCAAATCAAATTTCCCCATTAAAATGCATTGAAATGCTATTAATCCGTTCCAGCCCCCAAAAAACCACACCAATTTTTTTTGTTACGTGTTTTTAAATAAGAAAAATGTACTTTATAAATAACAAATAATGTATAAACAAGCACGACCTCGTATATACTGTACATAATAAAAGAGAATGTAAAGAAATAAACTGGTTTTATTAAGTGTATTTACCTTGAAGATCAGACGAAGATGCTGGCGGAGGTAGAGGAGATAACTTTTGCCTTTTTCGCCACACTTTCCTCGCTTTCACTTGCAGGGCGTTTCAAGAAAAACCTGTCCAACGAGGTTTGTTTCTTCCTCCCTTTCAAAATGTTTCGAAAATGAGTGAGGCAAGTGTCGTTACACAGCGCCAACGCACGACCTGTTGCAACTTTTTCAGGGTGTTTCTTTTCAATAAACTCTGAAATTTTCTCCCACATTCCCAACATTTCCTTAATCTCACTTGTAGCGATAACCACCTCCGCCTCTGGCTCCTCCGCGTTAATTTCCTGCAAAACCTCCGTCTTCTGCTGCTGCTGTAGCTTCTTTAATTCCTCCGTTGTCAGTTCCTCGTTGTGCTTCTCGACGAGGTCGTTAACGTCTTCTTCATTCACTTGCAGGCCCATGGACTTTCCGAGGGACACAATCTCCTCCACCACTAACACTTCAGGTTCGAATCCTTCAAAGTCCCTTTCGGACACAACCTCAGGCCACAGCTTCTTCCATGCAGAGTTTAAGGTGCTCCTTGTAACACCCTGCCAGGCCATGTCGATAATTCTGAGGCAGGTCACGATATTGTAGTGATCCTTCCAGAACTCTCGAAGGGTGAGGTTTGTGCTCTCCGTAACCTCAAAGCAGCGCCGGAACAGGTGCTTGGTGAAGAGCTTTTTGAAATTTGAAATCACCTGCTGGTCCATGGGCTGCAGGATAGGGGTGGTGTTGGCTGGAAGGTAGAGGACCTTAATGAACTTAAATTCTTCAAGGGTGTCGTCTTCGAGGTTTGGTGGGTGTGCGGGAGCATTGTCAAGGACGAGAAGGGCTTGCAGGGGTAGGTTATTTTCCAAAAGGTACTTCTTGATGGCAGGACCAATGACCAGGTTTACCCACTCCACAAAGAACTGCCTGGTGACCCACGCCTTTGCGTTTCCTCTCCACATAACCTGCAGTTTTTCTTTAAGTATCCTATGAGACTTAAAGGCTCTGGGGTTTTCAGAGTGATATACGAGTAGCGGCTTAATCTTGCAGTCACCACTCGCATTCGCGCACAGTGCAAGGGTTAACCTATCCTTCATGGGTTTGTGGCCTGGCATGCTCTTCTCCTCTGCCGTTATATACGTCCTCCTCGGCATCTTTTTCCAGAAGAGCCCTGTCTCGTCACAGTTGAAGATTTGCTGGGGGATGTATCCTTCAGCTTCTATCAGTTTGGCAAAAGTTATAATAAAATCTTCAGCTGCCTTCACATCCGAGCTTGCTGCCTCACCATGCCTGACGACGGAGTGAATGCCGGTCCTCTTCTTAAAATTATCAAACCATCCCCGACTGGCTTTGAATGACTCTTCCGATGCCTCGTCCGTTGATGTTCCCGCCGTCTGCTGCACCAAATCCCCGTAAATGTCTCGGGCCTTCTCACAGATGATGCTCTCGGTCACGGTATCTCCTGCGAGCTGCTTCTCCGTCAACCACACAAACAACAACTTCTCCATCTCTTCATGGATAGAGGTCCGGAGCTTTGAAATAATCGTAACGCCCTTGGCTGGCGTTATAGCCTTTATCGACTCCTTCTGCTTCAAAATCGTACATATCGTAGAAGTACTACGATCGTACTGCCTCGCCAAGTCGACAACACGCACACCTCGCTCATGTTGTTCGACGATTGCGTGTTTTATAGCCAAGCACATCATCCTCTTCTTCTTCTCAGCACTGCCCTTGGCACTCAATTTCTTAGGACCCATGGTTAAAACTAAGAAATTTTCCAAAATAACCAAAATGCGAAAACAAAACAGCAGCGATATACGGCAGAGATACTTGCACGGCAAGATAACCACGTGACCGGAACCCACCTGGTGGGGGGTGGCGTAAGCTCCAAAATAACCAAAATGCGAAAACAAAACAGCAGCGATATACGGCAGAGATACTTGCACGGCAAGATAACCACGTGACCGGAACCCACCTGGTGGCGGGTGGCGTAAGCTCCAAAATAACCAAAATGCGAAAACAAAACAGCAGCGATATACGGCAGAGATACTTGCACGGCAAGATAACCACGTGACCGGAACCCACCTGGTGGCGGGTGGCGTAAGCTCCAAAATAACCAAAATGCGAAAACAAAACAGCAGCGATATACGGCAGAGGTGCTTGTACGGCAAGATAACCACGTGACCGGAACCCACCTGGTGGCGGGTGGCGTAAGCTCCAAAATAACCAAAACGCGAAAACAAAACAGCAGCGATATACGGCAGAGATACTTGCACGGCAAGATAACCACGTGACCGGAACCCACCTGGTGGCGGGTGGCGTAAGCTCCAAAATAACCAAAATGCGAAAACAAAACAGCAGCGATATACGGCAGAGATGCTTGCACGGCAAGATAACCACGTGACCGGAACCCACCTGGTGGCGGGTGGCGTAAGCTCGTAACTCGGCTCGCATCTCAAAGCAATAAACCGCCCGAGCGACGGCTCGTATCTCGGAAAACTCGTAAGTTGGTGCACTCGTAAGTCAAGGTTCCACTGTACATCGAAGAATAATATTTTCTGAGGAAGTCTTGATTAACCTAAAAGTACTGTATTTCATTCCAACTATATTCGAGGAGATCGACAAAATAGTGCAGAAGCAACAAATATACCTTTGAGCTGTCAAGCCCGGGCTCGATTCATGACCCCACTATAACCTGTCGGATTGGTGCTTCACATGCAGGTTGTTACATCTGGGGCCTTCACTCAAACCTGACTGATCTCTCCATACAGGTTGCTGCTGACAAACCAGACTTGATCTGCTTAACAGAAACTTTCCTCCTTCAAGATGTCTCTGATTCCTTAATATCTCTTCCTGGTTACTCCCTCCTCCGGTATGATAGACCTGAGCCTCGTCCTGGTGGTGGGGTGGATATCTTTATCAAAAACTCTCTTCCTCACTCTCCTTGCACTGCCCTCTCTCCACCCCACCCCCAAGAGTACCTCTGGTTATGGCATCTCCTCCGCTCCCACCTTTTGTTCATATGTGTTCTGTACCATCAACCAAACAGTGATGACTCCATTTACATCTCGCTGGTCTGACAACATGGACCAACTTCTACCCACTCATCCCAACTCTCTCTTCCTCATATGTGGCGACTTCAATTGTCATTGCCTGGGTGTGGGTACCTCTCTCACCTGCAATGGCACCTCAGCAAAGGACTTCTGTGACTCATTGGGACTAACACAATTTCCCGACCTGGATCTCAGTCAACGGTGTATCATATCTTCTCGACTAGGTTATGACTAACTTCCCTGCAAATGTCTGCTGTTCTTCTTCTGCTCCAATCGGTTCATCTGATCATTTCCTTGTTAAAGTGTACATCTGTCTGGCCATACTCAGAGAGCCTCCTCAGCGTCAACGAGTCTGACATTTCACTCAGGCCGACTGGCATGGTCTTCAAGCAGCCATCAATCACCTGGACTGGTCTCCCATCTCTCCTGCCTCTGACATCAACTCATCCTGGGAATTCATCCAAAGAAAATTGCTTTCTTTCATGCACAGATTTATTCCATCTCTTCTTCAGTTGTCATACCCTTCCTCCTGTCTATGGATTCACTAAAGCTTGAGCTGAGGCAGTTGACCTGAAACAACTTGCCTTCACCTCATGGAAGGCAAATCCAAATGAAGGTAATCTCAGTTCCTTCCACAAAGCTCGAAACAAGTGTGCGTCTACCCTCAGGAAAGTCAGGAAACAATATCTCTCTACTTTCAAGACTGAACTCTCAAACCCTGCTCGCCAAACTCTCTCTTATGGCATCCATAGAAATCTCCACGCATGTCTTGCGGACTTCCTCTCCTGTCGTAATCAACGTGTGGCTCTAAATGGAATTCTCTCATCTCCTCTTCCTGTCCAGGCTGGAGTTCCTCAAGGCAGTCTTCTGGGCCCTGCGCTTCTTCTAATCTTCATTAATGATCTCTTCGAATCTCTGGAAAATCCTCTCTATCTCTTTGCTGATGACTCCACTCTCTGCCGCTCCATTCCTCTTCCCTCAGATCGGCAGTCTGCAGCCTCCTCACTCTCTGAATACCTGGACAAAATCACAGACTGGTCAAACAAGTAGAACATGTCTTTCAATCCTGACAAATCTCACACTCTTACTATGTTTCTCCAAAAAGACCGACTGGACAACCCTCCGATCTACTTTCTCAACAATCCTCTCCAAGAAGTTTTGTCGCTCAAGCTTTTGGGTCTCACTATCTGCCATGATCTTTCTTGGGAAAACCACATTTCCAAGCTGGCCTCCAAAGCCAGTCGCCGACTGGGCATCCTCCGTCGTGCGAAGTCCTTCGTTGGCACTACTGAGCTTTTCACAACATACAAAGCTTTCATCCGCAGCTTGCTTGATGGAATACTGCTCTCCCCTCTGAGCTGGTGCTCCTGCCTCACACCTAGCTCAGCTTCACGCTGTAGAAACCAAGGCTTTCAGGATCATTGGTATCTCACAAGATGAAACTGATTCTGAGGGCCTTTCACTGTCACCGTAGGCTGGTTGGTGGTCTTTCTGTCTTCTACCGACTCCTCTCAGGCCTTGCTCCCCCAGCTCTCTCTGTGCTCTGTCCCCCAAATATTCCTGCAAGACGCACAAGATCTGTCAGAACCCTCTTATGGTGAAATTGCCCAAATCAAGACTCTCTGTTCATTTTCACTCTTTCATTCCGCTTTTCTCACACCTCTAGAAAGAAAATCCCACTCTCTTCAATCCCACCCCTCCCTACAGGTCTTCAAACCCGCTGTTCACCACCATCTTATTTTCCCAATCCAAAACCTTGATCTTTTCTATCCCCATTAATCCACCTCCAAATCCACCTCCTTCAAATTCCCTTTTCTTTCCTGAAAGACCTTGTGGTGTCCGATCTCTTCTCCATCTTGTGGAGTATCCATATTGTTTATCCCATGTACCCCGTACCAGCCCTCTCCCTTCCACAGATCTTCTGACGTCCCTGTTCCATACTGTTGTTGTGCTTCCCTCTCTCTCTCCCTCTTATTCCCCCCACTCCTTTATTATATCTTCAATGTGTTAGTTACAATATATATGAGTCTCGACTTAGTATACAAAAAAAATAAAAAATTAGAACGACAGTCTTCGATATCACGACGTCGACTGCCATGCCTCCGTCCACATTTTTACATCATTCTACATACCGGTACTTGTACCAAGCTTGATTTAAATCCATTCAGCTGTTCTCAAGTATCACATGTTTACCTGCCATGACCTCTGACCTCACCAAAATCACAATAGCACCCCACTCCTCACCTCTGATGCCAAAATATAATCAGTTCATCTTTGCATAATGTATACTTGCAGCAAGTTGTTCAAAATCCCATCGCTTGTTCACAAGTTGGCACGGCAACTTAATTTTCACTTAACATGACCTCCTACCTTTGACCTCTTGACCCCAAAATCTAATCAGTTCATCTTTTCACCATTATACATACCTGTACCAAGTTTGACTTAGATCCCTTCAGCCATTGTTAGGTTATCGCGGTAACGAAATAATTGTAACTTAACATTACCTCTGATCTTTGACCTCTTGACCCCGAAATCGAATCAGTTTATATTTGCATCATAATATATAATTATACCAAGTTTGGTGTAAATTCCATGACTGGTTCACAAGTTGGCTCAGCAACAGAATTTTTACCTGTCTGACATTTCACCTTTGACATCTTGACCCCAAAATCTAATCAGTACATCTTTGCATCATAACATACTTTTACCAACTTTGGTCAGAATCCCATCACTGGTTCACAAGTTATTGTGGTAACAGGATTTTTACCTACCATGACCTCTGACCTTTGGCCTTTGACCATGTGACCTTAAAATCTAATCATGTCATCTTTACCTCATTTTACATATCTCCACCAGGTTTAACTAAGATCCCCTCAGCCGTTCTCAAGTTATTGCGGTAACGAAAACCTATCACGGATGGACGGACAGACAGATGGACAGTGGGACAGACAACCCGAAAACATAATGCCTCTGGCGACTTCATTGGCGGAGGCATAAAAACCCTGAACAAATTACAAATTCTTGCCACCTTTAGTCAAGCATCAGGCCTTGCAGCCCAAATCATTAGGTACTTGGGCCAAAATGTTCCCCAGGGCAACTCCACAAGAAGGTGGGAACATTTGGAGGGGTTAAAGTAGTAGTAGTAGTAGTAGTAGTCATAGTACTACTTTTATCTCTTTGATACTACTTTTGTCTCCTTCGAGTTTATCAACTTGCACACTTTCCTGAAACATATTAACACCCTCACATGTGTGTACGGGCTGTGTGTACAAAAGGCAAGGAAAAAAATGAGGAACAAGTGTCTAAGCAAACAATGAGAAACATAAGAAAGCCAGTGGTGGTACTGACCAGCGTAATGCCAAGGCTCCAGACGTCAGATCGCACATCGTAGCCTTGCCGCGAAGCACTCGGATCTATTCTCTCGGGCTGAAAGAAAAATATAAAAATAAATAAATGAAGCTGGGTTGAACCCAAGCAAACAAAACAAACAACAACAACAACAACAACATGCATTTTAAGGCCATTTTCCCTGCAAGAGTGGGGGTTAGCCTTGCGGTAACCATGACAATCTTCTCCATTTTGCCCTATTTTCTGCATCTCCCCTTGTTAACCCCCTTGCCCGCATTTCTTCTTCCACCATCTTTAGCCAAGGAAGTCTTTCTCGGTCTTCCCCGTCTTCTACTTCCTTCTACATTCATTTCCATCACTCTTCTCAACCAGTCACTTTCATCCTTCCTCAACACATGACCAAACCATCTCAACCTGTTCCTCTTCACAGCATCCATCACAGGCTCTATTCCCATCATCTTTCGCAATTCATCATTTGTCTTCCTCTCTCTCAACGATACTTCACACATCCACCGAACCATTCGCATTTCCACCCTTTCCAGCCTTCGTTGCTGCTCTACGTTCATTACCCATGTCTCGCTCCCATAAATCATAACACTTCTCACACATGCAGCATACACCTTTCCCTTCAGCTTCAACGACATTCCCCTCCTCGTCAGCAAGCCACTCAGTTCCCGAAACCAATCAAACAAAACACAGAAAATGAAATTAAAATTACTCTAAATCTACCCTGACCTGACATTGTATTCAGCTTGGCTTGATGACCTATTTGTGCTTCACAGCTGTTTACACTATCATACTAAAATATGCAATTTGGTGTCGGTCTGTCTGACCATGATACATTCGGTCGTTACTTATCCAATCTCAACCAAACCTGCCACAGGGATTAAGGGTCACACGACGGAGGTTGTAGTGACTTCATTTGCCCATCTCCCCAAGGGGGTTTTCCGCCATGGGCGAAATCCGTGTTAAGGAATATAAATAGCTTACCGTGACGTTCCATAGGGCACACATACCAGAAGTTAAAATTACTACAACTACAAACTATTCACTCAATTCCATGCAATGTATGATTAGCTTTTAAACAGTCATCGATGTTGTTTAACACTAGACTGAAAAGGATTAGGAGGAAACCAGATATCCTCGAGGCATTCTGTGCTCTAAACATGTCCCTGACAGACTAATGTACCAAACTCCACACCCCCCCCCCTCTCTCCAGCCCCCTGACCATTCTAGTACCAACAAATAGTCAGAATACATCCCACAGCAATAAAACTTCTTCATGAGCCATCTTACCACAAAATACATATTACAATACTGCATTCATCGTTTAGAAAAGTGTGCTTAGTCATCATGGATTGGTGAAGGCAAAATCCAATGTTTCAAGGTCAGCTTGCAGGCATTCACATCCGAGCATTTTCCTCGTCCATCCAACATGTGATTACCTTTTTAAACAGTCGCTAACTGTTGTTTAACACTAGACTGATAAAGATTTGGAGGAAACACGACGTCCTCAAGGCATTCTATGGTTATTGCATTCCCGACAGACTAATATTCCCAGCACCCCCTCCTCTTAACCCCTGGGTGCTCCCGTAGATGCTTCTAGTACTAATAAATCCATACTATGTCAGACTAACAAATTTAAGCATTTACCTGAGCTGGAAGGGGAAATATAGCAAAATATGCCGATTTCCCAAGTGAGGATACTATAAACACAACATCAGATGCTCATCACATATCCAGTATACTTTTTCATAACAAAAGCCAATCCTTCAAATCAGATCGGTTCATAGAAATCAGATAGAATTGCCTTACGCCTTATCATTGCCTTATCATTGCCTTACGGGATGGCAATGCTCAAGAAGCAATCTAAACGGGCAGGCAATCACCTCTCTTTAAACTTTAAATTTGCAAACTATTGTGAAGCTATTCTTTTACAATTCCTTCATGAGGTGTAATCTTAGGCTTATGTAGGATAAGGAGCTGCCGCCCATACGGTGCTAGGGGGTGCATAGGGGGTGTTATTGTACAAATAATTGTTGTTGCTTCTTGTATCCCCTCCTGTTTGATAAATACACCGTCATCATAAATTCACTTCGTCTCGGAGTGATTGGAGTCGTTTTGTTTGCAGGCCACAATGGCTATAAATGTCCGTCCTTAATCCGGTAACATATATAAATGTATAATGATCCTTATACTGGTAACCGGGCGCACGGTATTCCCAGCATGTTATGGTATTTATTAATTCCCCCAAACACACCAAAAAATGTTTGTTTTTATAAATACAGATAAAAACTAGAACGGTACTTGATAGAGTACATACCTCCGCCAGGTTGAACAGTTTACCACTGTTTTGTATCCCACTGATAGGCCGGATCTGCATCCAGCCATTAACCAAAATCGACTCGGATTGTCCTTTTCACCTACCCGACTCATCCACCTTGTTTTGTCATAATCCGTCCTCAACGTTCTCGGTCTGAAATATCATGCTGTGCAGTATTTTGAAATATTATATCATGTAGTATTTAGTTTTTGTCTCCATCTCTCAATGGTGAAGAATCACTTGAAATAATTAAAAAATAATTCTCGTATCCGGATCGACACCAAAATCGAATCAATTCGTCCTTGTCCGCACACCCAACCTGTCTGCCAAATTTCATCCGAATCCGTCAATAACGTTTTGAGATACCCTACTCAGAGACAAAGGTGAACGATGTGGAAGGAGGTAAAAAGAAATAAAATAACATAAAAAAATATAAAGCTGGAATTTTGGAAGAATAATCAAAAGCAACATATAAGCAACATAAGGCAATTTATTGCTCGGCCCCTTTATAACTGGTAATAAATGTAGACCACATGGAGAAAGCTCACGGGCTACAAGCTCGTGCCAAGCATTCTTCAAAGCTGAGATAATCCGAATGTTCTCATTCTAATGACGTCAGGAAAAGCTTCCCCATTGATCCTCCCAATACACACCCCTCGCCACACTCATGGCATTCCTCCACGCCCCATGCTGTCAACCTGGCTGGCCATGCTAAAAGCAGACATTTGCATCATCCTGACCATGGGGGATGAGCAAAAGAGAAGTGGCAGAGACACATTGGCACCCACTTTAAATCCTGCAGTCGAGGCACAGCACGTGGCTTTCTGCATTTGGAGACTATTCTCACCTGTCATCGTCTGCATTAAAGGGAAACTTCACTTTTCAACATTCATAAGTGCCTGCCCGAAAGAATGCAAGTCACAGGCCAACATAGTTTGAAATATTTGTTAAAAGGTCATAATAACATTCTGCTTGGAGAGCAAAAATAAATTCTCACCTCGTTTGCTTAGCATTTCAAATTATCGGCCAAACATGCCAGCAGGGAATGAAGGAAAAAAAAAATCCAAATAAAATTAACATAAAAATAAATAAATAGACTTGAAATTTTCTAAATTAAATAAATGTACAAAATATTTCAACTGACCAACAAAAATACCCAGAGCTGTTTTCGATCATGACCCTTGCAAAAAAACCCAAAAAAACAGGGGTGTCCGTCCGTTAATTCCTCCTTGATATTTCAACAGTTTTTACTCCTCAAGCCCTAACAACCCCGCCACCCCCAAAAATAGCAATTTTATTACCCACATGACCCGCTACGTCATCTCGGTATTTTTTTTTTTGCTGTGGCTAGTTTTTATATCAGATCAGATATTCAGATCAGATATCAGAGGATTCTTGATCAGAAAAACATTCGTCGAATTCACTTGCTGACAAGTCTGAAGCGAGTTGTGCGGACATCATCACATTATCCGTTGTGTGCCGAGATAACTTTGCCTTTATTTACGTCATGCATATGACGTCATGACCATCGCTATGTTTAGGGGCCGTACCCGCCGGGTTTCCTATTTTAACGGTAACGCCTCAAAAAAAATTTAGAATCAAAAACCACATTCAGTTCTTTGTTTATTACTAAAACAATCTATATAGTCACGTCAAAAAAAATATTCTGTGTCTGTGGACCTTTATTGGGACACAATCATTACCGTTTTGGAGAGATATGTTTTAGAGGATGATATCCCTGAACCATTAGCACAAAAATATATTTTTTGGGGAGAATAATAAGCCAGATAATCGCATTTTAAAATCGGAATATGTTGGCTTCCGTTATGCAAATGAGCTACTTCCGTCTATTCTCGTGACGTCACAGGTGTACAACTCATTAACGGACATGTACGTCCGTGTTTCATCGCAGGTTATTCTAGCATTCAAGATGCTAATGTGCCATGCTTTGAACTGTTCGAATCGTCGAGAAATTTGCTCGCAGAACTCAGAAATCGCTTTTTTGCATTCTTGACCCAACAAAAAGATCAATAACGATCATGTGCTTTGTCGTTGAAAAACCTAGGAACAACCAACATCAACTCAACATCAAAACGTATATTCATTCAAAATATTATGTTGTTTGCCAAGACCACTTCGAGCCGTCGGCGTTCGTATTTGATCGACAGGCTCGCTACCTGGGCAACAAGCCTCGGAAATTGCTGAAACACCATGCCATACTGACACTTATCGGGCGAGAGTTACCTGTCGATTTGAAGACAGGCCCGAGTGAGCCAAGCACAGAGCTAGTCCTCATGTAGTTATCTATTTAACTAGAATACTAGCAGAGACTACCTGTTGCTTCGCTGACAGACCTCAAGCCGCTGTCACACCTTGACGTTTTAGCCAGCGTATGCCGACGTATGAAAAATCTGGCTACGTTAAGAGCACGCTGAAGCACGCTGGCATACGTCGTAGTACGCCGAGCTCGTCGACAAATTTCGTGCATGCACAAAATTTGTCGACGTATGCCAGCGTATGACTCACACCAGCACTCGATTTTGATACTCGGCATACGCTGGCTAAATCGTCAAGGTGCGACAGGGGCTTCAGCAGAATTATCATATGGTTGTTGATCAAAAACTAAGCTGGCTCACCAATGATCTTCAGGTAGGGGTAATCTGCTTGCCACACCACGTACAGTCTGTGGTGGCTGTCTCAAAACTTCACGATTCACTTTCAATGCTCCCGGAGCAACACGGAATGCGAAATAAAATAGAGCCTTGAAAAAGTCGGTGCCAAGCACATCCCTCCGGGAAAAGATTAAAAAATTATTGTGGCAAAAAAATACGTAAAACCATCAACTGAGGGAAGTCAGGAATTTTCTGTTCGTCCACAATAAAATATGTGCCATGGAACGTTCTCAGGATTTCTTGCGACAAAAGATTCAAGGTGAAAAACAAAGTAGGCCTTTGTCGGTTTCAAAAAACACTTTACTCAATGCACTCGATCACAAATAACAACTTCACTTACAAAGAAGATAATTCTTTTCATCGAGAAGTCTCAAGACGTTTTCATGAAAGACATGGCCAATGGGTTTCCAGGAACAAGTTCATCGGGAGAATTGAAACAAAACAGGAATTATGAAATACCTCGAGGCAATCCAGGATAATAGCATTTCCTACATCCAATATGCTCATCCAATAGAGAAATGTAACAAACACTACAGACGTGAAGCACACGGTTGTGATGTTGTTATAACAGCACGTCTGCAGCACACGGTAGCCCAAGCCGAGGCCAAATTATGCATCACTCTCTCAGGGAGCTCGATCGGGAGCAGCGGCTCAGTTGGCAAGCAAAGCACCCATTGACTCAACTCTCTGCCATTCAGGCTCCATGGAGGAACGAGCCAGACGATCTCAGATGTCTGCTCATGTTGTTCTTGTAAAGAAGCCGCTGACCATGGCTAGTATAAACAGATGTACAGGACTTTGCATTATAAATGAGGAATGTACTTTATGTACCACAAAAAAAAAGAAAGGGATTAGCTTAGGGTTGATCATTTGTACGCTTTATTGATCTTAACCGAATGTTTACTTTATTTTGTAATAACAAAGGTCAGGCCGTGATTTGATTGGATTGTTTTAAACAAAGGTCAGGCTCAAGGAGGAGCTAAACGACAAAGGGCCAATAGCTTTACGGACAATCAAAAGGGTATGTATAGGAGGATGCAGATACACAAGGATGAAAAGAGGAATAACATAAAACGAGTAACAATGGTCTGGAGAGGAAAAGCATGGGAATGTGTTGAAGAATTAATAGATGTGCAAGGGGGAATGCACAAGGAAGTGATGGGCAGTGCAGTTCAAAGACTGAAGGGAGGAGGATGAGGCAACAGACATGGAGGCTATTCCATAATCAGGAGAATGAAGGGACGAATGTGTGCAGGTGGGCAATTAATCTGGTTGCTAAAGGGTGAGGAGGTGAGGGTTTCTTGAGGAACACCTGTAACTTGAGGTGGCTAGTGGAGGGCAGAGGTTGGAGAGGGCAGGAAGTGCCAGGCCAGATGAAAGATTGTATAAAAAAGCAAATTTGTCACTGGTGGGAGAGCGACGGACCTTCAGAATCCACCCATGTCATGACAATCCAAAGGTGTGGAAGGTCTTCCTTGTGACTGCAGAAGAAGCAAGGTGTGGAGCACCAAACTCCATTGTGCTCTGTATGAGAGCCTTGTACACCTTGACATGCTCTGTCCATGGAATAGCCTTTGATGCTAGTTTGGTGACATGATCATCCCACAAATGATTATGGTAAATATTGAGGACGAGATGTTCCAGAAAATGCACCTCTTCCAGTGGCTGTCCAGGGAAGTCGATTGGATAGTTTGATTGCCGATCCTTGTGACGCTTCAGTGTGAGAGTGCGTGCAACTTGCTGACACTGAACACCATGTTACAAATAGCTGAGCAGCATCAACTGGATCATTGGCATAGATCAAGATCAAGAATGCCATAGATCCTAAGATGCAGCCATGTGGAACCCCAACCTCAACGGAAAAATTTGGTTGAAAGAGTACCAAGGGCAACCCCCTGTTTCCGCTTATGGAGGAAATCAGACAGCCAATTAAGCAAGGGTACCCTAAATACCAAATTAAAATAACTTGTATAACAAGGCTGGATACCAGAAATTATCAACGGCCTGAGAAATAACCAGAGAAATTGTTCTCACCTCTTGCCTGTGATTCAGGGTATTTATCCATGCTGTGTCAAGACTAACATATCCAAGGTGGAATGGCCAGGTTGAGACCTAGTTGTCAGAGATTAGCGAGTTAAAGAAGAGATAGTGCCTATGCTTGGCTGTAATAAAACCAACCACCGTTTAGAGGCCATTTTTCCCCGCAAAGCGGGGGTTGGCCTTTTCGGGGACCGTGGTAGTTGTTGTTTTTTGGTCCCCTTTTTGAAGCAATGTTTTACGGCCGGATGCCCTTCCTGACACCAACCCTTTTTGCCGCCTTCAACGACAAACAGGGAATTACCAGTGAACTGGTACTCAATTAGCCGACCTCGGAAGGATGACAGGCTGAGTCAACCCCCCTGGCGTTAATTCGGCGATCGACCGAGATTCGAACCCAGGATCCGAGGATCCTAAGCCGGCACCCTAGCCGCTAGCCCAACACCAGGGATCTCTATTACTGTAATGTAAGACTCTATTACTTAGCTTATGATGGGCAGAAGGCTGACTCATCTATAGTTGAGGGGATCAGTTTTGGAACCTAAATCTATATTATAAAAGGAGCTGTGTCTGTCTGTCTGTCTGTCTGTTTGTTTGCCATGCTATAACCTGTGAATGGATTAACGGATTTTAATGAAACCAACGATGGTGCATTCAGGGAACCCCCAGGAAGGGGTCTGGTGCAAAAAAATAAATTAAAGGAGGTAGGTTTGTGTCTGGCCACACATGATGAAACTGCAATCGCCAACTTGCAAGTTGCTTCCCAAGCCCCTCCCTCTGCCCCATTCCCTCTTCCGACCTCCTCCATCCTTCTTCCTCTCTCCCTCTCCCTTCCTGTCCTTCCCCCTCACACACTTTCCTTTAGAATCCATTAGAATTACCCTTTATAATCTTCTAAAATTACACTTTAGACCCCTTTAGAATTAAACATGGTGGGTTAGAAAGGTACTTCTTCATTTTTGACGGATGAACAGATGGAGAGATAGAAGGAAGGACATAGCTAAATATGAAAGTGGCTTCACCGCTTGAAAGCTGAAAGCAATTTAAATCTGGACTCATGAGGATTCCTTTAAAATATGTGAAATCAAAGGGAAAAAACCAAACAAGCAAAAAAAGAACCAGAAGTCAAACCCTTAACATGCGAAGCCATGGTTTCAATGAACAAGAGCAATTCCAAAAACCCCAATTATCCACCTTCATCACAACCACCATCCGCTGTGAAATCATCCTGTGTAGTAGTGTAGTAGAGCGGATTGGGGGCAGAATCGTGCACTTTTTGATAAAAGCATCAAACTTGGTACATATCATCAGTAGGCCATTACAAGAAAAAATAGATATAGTGCCATCCCAGTTTTGGCCTATGACTGCTGTTGCAGCAATTTTTCAAAATGGCCACCGTCTAATACTAAAATACCATATAACTCATCAACCAAGAGGCCTAGAATCTTAATTCTGGTGCCTATATATAGATTTCTGGGGTCATAGAATTCAAAGAAGGCAATAATGAGTATGTGTGATCACGTGTTGTACCACTTTTGGAACATAAGTGCCCTTTTCCAGTTTACAGAGACACAACATTTGGCGGTCTTTGTATTGCTTTATTTTGTATTGATGAAACATAAGATACCTGTCCCGTAAATTAAAATTATAGTGCTATAAAAAAATAAGAGTCAAATCGAATACGAAGCCAAGTTACTTCTTGTTGTAGATACCAATGTGCCATGAGTCAGTTAGGCTTACCATCAAATGTGAAATGCCAGATATCACATGAACTAATCATGGTAAGAACCCCCACATTCGCACAAAGCTGTACATGGCAGAGCTGCTTTGTGCATTTGCAGTTTGTTCGACAGCCTTTGGTACAACCGCATCGAATAAGTTCTCCGCAAACTCTGCTGGCTTCAGGAAGACTGCTCCAAAGAACATCCCAGTTTCCATCACTACTACGGGTCCATCCCCATCCGTCCGGTTGTGGAGGCGCAGCCTTTGCTTGAAGCACCTGACTCCAGATGTGACCGGCCTGGTGTACTGCTCGTCTAGTGTGCTGAAGTAGAGCACCCTTGGTCGGTGGAATGTTGCTCACGTCTCTGCCTTTCCGTGTGAATAGGTCGATCCGGAGCTCATCACCATGGTGTTTAGAACTTGTTCGGTCATAAAGAAGTACGACGATGTCATAAAGAAGTACGACGAAGTCATAAAGAAGTACATAAAGAAGTCTCGGACCAGGTCCGAGAGCTTGAACACAGGGGAAGTGCTTTGCTCTTCACTATCCACAAGGGTGTCTTCTATGAAAGCTAGCCTTCTTTGATTTATATGACCCCCAAAACCTATATATAGACACCAGAATTAAGATCCTAGGCCTCATGGTTGCCGAGTTATGTGGTATTTTTGTGTCATGTGGCGGCCATTTTGAAAGATGGCCGCCATAGCAATCACAGGCCAAAACTGGGATGGCACTATATCTAATTTTGTTTCTTATGGCCTACTGAATATGTGTACCAAGTTTGATGCTTGTATCAAAAAGTGCACGATTCGTCTCTATATTGCACCTATCCGCTCGACTCGTGTAGCTGCATCATATTCCATCCAACAACAGTATAAGCAGTGAAACAAGATTAGTACTAGAATGGCACTCGGTAGAGTGCACACCCCCGTCAGGCTGAACAGTTTACGTTTTGTTTCCCACTGATAGGCCGGATCCGCATTTGGACCATTCGTTCTGTTCACACACCAAAATCGAATCAGCTTATTCTTGTCACCTACCCAACTCATCCACCAAGTTTTGGCATAATGCATCCATAACTTTTTGAAACATCATGCTATACATCATTTTTGCAGTAAATTTTTTGGGGCTGTAAACCTGGACCCTCTTTGATCCCCGGTCGACCCCCATTGTCACCAATTTTTTTTTTTTAGTGCCGTGAACAAACTTTAGTCACAACATACCAAATATCATTTTAGCCAAGTTTGGTCCCAATCCCATCAGCAATTTCAGAGAAGTAGCAAGTGTTTACGGACGGACGGACGACACGCAATCGCATAAGCTCTCCGGAACTATGGTGAGCTAATATATTCCAGGTGAGCTAAAAAGTAAGTTAGGTGGTGTATAGATACCAGACTGGCCATACACTCGCTTCTCAGACAGGAATATTACGAGAGGGGGGAGAGAGAAATATGGAAAGAGAGAAGTGTGTGAGATGGAGAAGTGGGAGAGAGGGGGGAAAAAGAGAGAATGAGAGAGAGTAAGAGAGAGAGAGGTCACAAGTCGCAGTTTGCAGTTCCACCACGAGTGCCAATACACAAACCTTAATTTTTTTGCTTGCATAACACACCTTCCTGGGAGATCCATGAATCCACCGCTGTTGGTTTCATTGAAATCCGTTAATGCATTCTCAATGCATGCGGGCAAGGGGGTTAACAAGGAGAGATGCAGAAAATAGGGCAAATGGAGAAGATTGTCATGGGGACCGCAGGGCTAACACCCGCTCTAGCAGGGAAAATGGCCTTAAAATGCATGTTGTTGTTGTTGTTGTTGCATTCTCAAGTTTGTAGCACAACAGACAAACAGAAACGGATCCTTTTATAACACAGACTAGGCCCACAGGAGGGATGCTCATATTTGGAACAGCATCGCAAGTGGAAAACATCCAGGGGTCAAGCAAGGCTTTTTGGAAATTTGCCATAGCACTACTCCATACAAGAACAAGGGCCTTCACCGAGTATAGTGGATCTCCATTATATTCGCAAGGCTTGCATTATCAAATCAGAGCTAGTTCAAGAGGATAAATAAATCCTCTCATGAAACAATGTCCTTTCTTGGTCATAATAAACACAAGGTTCGCAAAGTATTTACCGAATCCACACTTAAACCGGGAAGCCAGACATCCAACTACAGCAAGCAAGAAAATGTGGAAATATGGTATAATTCAGTTAGAAACTAGACATGGTGTTTGGTGGATGTACAGTTCAAATATCAACATGTTAATCGAAGAGCAAACAACAATCCGCTGTATGTTGGAGGTTTCAGTTAAGAAGGAATAATGAAAAACGTAAATCGTAGAGGAGGTTTTACTGATGTACTCACGGCCATGTACGGTCTGCACCCGGCATCGCGCGTTTTCGCGATCGAATCGACGAGCTGACCACTGATTCCAAAGTCACATAACTTGATGTTTCCTTGCCGGTCTAAGAGGATGTTTGAAGGTTTCACGTCTGCAGAGAAGAGAAGGAAAAACCATATCAAAGAGAGAGAATAACAAAATAATTCCCTCCCGACTCACGGATGGCGTGCGATCGGCGGAATGGCATGTGATCATTATAATTTACTCAAGCTTAACCAAAACACCGATCGAATAAACCAACCTCTGTGAATTATTTTGAGATTCTCCTTCAAATAGTTGAGAGCCTTTACCGTCTGAAAAAAAAAAAAAAAAAGAATGGGCAATTTATTAACTGAAGTATACAAACAAAGAAATCAAAATAGAAAGGTGAGCAGACATGAAGCAACAGTACACGGCAAAAATAAACTGGCAAAAGGAAACCCACAGAGATTTCCAGCAAAGTTACCAATATGCAAACTTTGAATTCCATCCGAAGAGAAAACAGTGCATTTGTATTTCCCCGAACGAACATATGAACCATTATGGATCGCGTTGCATCCATGTTATAAGATGGCGGATTTCATGAAGAGTCGTTTAACATTTGGCGTTGCCCGATGTAGCATTCCCACCTGAAATTGGAGCTCATGATACAAGACGCACCTTTGTAACCACTGACACACTGATATGACAAGTTCTCAAATAGATGTTTGAATGCATCTAATTTTTAAGCTATATGAATGACCTTTCAGCTTGACTTGCTGTGGAAACACGACGTCGTCGAGGAGAGACCAAGGGACACAGTAGGCATTCAATAAAGCACAAAGAAAATGCTAACTCAATGTTGTACTTTGTGAAATTTAAACCAAATATAACATTATTTTTAAAATAACTGAAATTATTGCAAACACAACTTCTAGCATTGAACTCAAGAACAATGACCAAAAGTTATTGTACTTACCGCTAAAGTAATCTTGCCTAAAATATCTTCAGGAATAACGTTTTCCAATGTGCTGTAAACAAACTTGTAAAACTTGTCGAAGGATGTTGCCATGAGCTCCATGCAGATCCAACAATCTCCCTGAAAAAGACAAAGTATTTGTTTCACTTCAATATCCAACATTTGCTTTACCTGATGCTTTACCTGATCGGCCACAATCAAAGTAGCAACACAATACAGCAATCACAGTGCATACACACGTTCAGTAGAAGACGGGTAAAGCAGAGGTTGCTGTGTCTGTTGTGGTTATTTAATGCACATCTCAACAACAACAACAACAACAACAACAACAACAACAACAACAACAACAACAACAACAACAACAACAAAAAGAAAAACTTTCCTCTTGAAAGTTTTTCAAAAAGGCCATATTGGGAGTGGCACTAAAATATTACTGGTGAAAAGGCAACGCTGCCAAAGGAAATCCCCAAATCCAAACAGAAAAATAAAAATCAAATCAAACAGGACCTACAGTACAGGTACAAACAGGTGGTGGAAGACGTTAAATGTGGGACATTTCAATGTCTGCACCACACATGAAAGGTCACCAACCAGTGCTGTAGGTTTCATAGGCTATATCATATTTAAATGAAACAGTTCCTTGATTAGTTTGGATAAAATTTCAAGAATGGGGAATTAGAGATTGCAAAATAGGAGGATGAGAACGTGATTTATAAAGCGAAAACCAAGCATATTGTAAATACAGGTTCAAAAACTCTGACGTGTAATTTATTAATGAATTACTGACTGATTGACTCCTCACAAGGGACAATAGCAAGCGCGCGCACACACACACAGCCATGCACACACATAGCCACGCACACACACACAGCCACGCAAACACACAGCCACGCACACACACACACAGCCGCGCACACACACACAGCCACGCACACACACACAGCCACGCACACACACACAGCCGCGCACACACACACAGCCGCGCACACACACACAGCCGCGCACACACACACAGCCGCGCACACACACAGCCACGCACACACACAGCCACGCACACACACACACACAGCCGTGCACACACACACAGCCACGCACACACACACAGCCGCGCACACACACACAGCCGCGCACACACACACAGCCGCGCACACACACACAGCCGCGCACACACACACAGCCGCGCACACACACACAGCCGCGCACACACACACAGCCGCACACACACACACAGCCGCACACACACACAGCCGCACACACACACAGCCGCACACACACACAGCCGCACACACACACACAGCCGCACACACACACACACACACACACACACAGCCACGCACACACACAGCCATGCGTGCACACACACACACACACACACACACACACACACACGCGCACACACATACACACACACACACACAGCCGTGCGCGCACACGCACACACACACACACACACCCGCGCGCACACACACACAGCCGCGCGCACACACACACACAGCCGCGCGCACACACACACAGCCGCGCACACACACACACACAGCCGCGCACACACACACACACACACAGCCGCGCACGCACACACACACACACAGCCGCGCACGCACACACACACAGCCGCGCACACACACACACACACACAGCCGCGCACACACACACACACACACAGCCGCGCGCACACACACACAGCCGCGCGCACACACACACACACAGAGCCGCGCACACACACACACAGCCACGCACACACACACAGCCGCGCACACACACACACAGCCGCGCACACACACACACAGCCGCGCACACACACACACACACAGCCGCGCACACACACACACACACACACACAGCCGCGCACACACACACACACACACACACAGCCGCGCACACACACACACACACACAGCCGCGCACACACACACACAGCCGCGCACACACACACACACACACACAGCCGCGCACGCACACACACACACACAGCCGCGCACGCACACACACACACACACAGCCGCGCACGCACACACACAGCCGCGCACGCACACACACACACAGCCACGCACGCACACACACACACACACACACACAGCCGCGCACACACACACACAGCCACGCACACACACAGCCGCGCGCACACACACAGCCGCGCACACACACACAGCCGCACGCACACACAGCCGCACGCACACACAGCCGCACACACACACACACACAGCCACACACACACACACACACACACACACACACACACACACACACACACACACACACACACAGCCGCATACACACACAGCCGCACACACACACACAGCCGCACACACACACACAGCCGCACACACACACAGCCGCACACACACACAGCCGCACACACACACAGCCGCACACACACACAGCCGCACACACACACAGCCGCACACACACACACAGCCGCACACGCACACACAGCCGCACACACACACACAGCCGCACACACACACACACACACACAGCCGCACACACACACACACAGCCGCACACACACACACACAGCCGCACACACACACACACACACAGCCGCACACACACACACACAGCCGCACACGCACACACAGCCGCACACACACACACACAGCCGCACACACACACACAGCCGCATGCACAGCCACACACACAGCCACACACACAGCCACACACACAGCCACACACACAGCCACACACACAGCCACACACCCTTTCATTTCAAATTATCGAGAGGTTTTTTTTACTTGCAAAATCGAAGATTTTCAAGTATATTGGTTGGTTGCGTTTGTGGTTCTGTCTGTCTGTGTTTGTTTGTCACCGGCCTACAGGTCACAATTTTCACCCGATCTTCACGAAACTTCACCAAATGGTAGAGTTGGTCAAAAGCAAGAAGCCTATTGTTTTTGGGGTCAAAAGGTCAACATAAGCCAAAGGTCATCAACTTTGCAAAATTTCTAAAATCCTCAATTTTCATCCGATTGACTTGAAATTTGAAGAGGACTTGTATATCTGGTAACTGAATTCAACCACCAAGTATATTTGAGGTCAGCATAGGCCAAAAGGTCAACATGGGCCAAATTTCTAAAATCCTCAATTTTCATCCAATTGACTTGAAATTTGAAGAGGACTTGCATATCTGGTCACCGAATTCAACCACCAAGTATTTTTGAGGTCAACATAGGCCAAAAGGTCAACATAGGCCAAATTTCTAAAATCCTCAATTTTCATCCGATTGACTAGAAATGTGAAGAGGACTTGCATACCTGGTCACTGAATTCAACCACCAAGTATTTTTGAGGTCAACATCGGCCAAATTTCGAAAATCCTCAATTTTCATCCAATTGACTTGAAATTTGAAGAGGACTTGCATATCTGGTCACTGAATTCAACCACCAAGTATATTTGAGGTCAACATAAGCAAAAAGGTCAACATAGGCCACATTTGTAAAATCCTCAATTTTCATCCAATTGACTTGAAATTTGAAAAGAACTTGCATATCTGGTCACTGAATTCAACCACCAAGCATTTTTGAGGTCAACATCGGCCAAATTTCTAAAATCCTCGATTTTCATCCGATTGACTGGAAATTTGAAGAGCATTAGCATATCTGGTCACTGAATTCAACAACAAATTATATTTTAGGTAAACATTGGCCAAAAGGTCAACATCGGCCAAATTTCTAAAATCACCTATTTTCATTTCATTGTCTTGAAATTCTAAGTGGATTTACATATATGGTCACTGAATTCAACCACCAACTATTTTTGAGGTCAACATAGGCCAAGTTTATTTAAATCCTCTTTTCATGCGATTGACTTGAAAATTGAACACCATTTGCACATTGAGTCACTAAATAGGGAAACTAACTTTTTTGAGGTCAAAAGGTCAAAGGTCAACTCAAGGTCAACCTTCCAGAATCATCATTTTTCATCTGAAAAATCGTCACTTTTCTTCCTATTGACCCGAGCTTTTTTTCTTTTCTTTTTTTTTGTATACTGAATCGAGGCTCATGAAAGAGCTAACATTTACTTCACAAACAAATCAACCAGACAAACAAAATATATAAAAAGAGGGACCGGAAGACAAGATGGGGAGAGAAGGGGAAGCACACAAACACAACATTTGAGAGCAGGGAGTTGTGTGGGAGGGAGAGGGCTTGGTGGGAGGAGCGTGGGAAGGGGGGGGGGGGGGGGGGAGAAGTATAAAACACAAGGACACCAAGGACTTCCAGGACAGAAGTTGGTATTTCAAAAAAGTGGAATTGGGGTGAAATTAGCGGGGGTAGAAAAGATCAAGGTTTTGGATGGGGTAAGATAAGAGATGGTGGTGAACAGCTGTTTTAAAGACCTGGAGGGTGGAGTGGGATTGAAGAGAGTGAGGGAGTTTGTTCCAGAGGCGGGAGAAAAGAGGAATGAAGGAGTGAAGGTGAGCAGAGAGTCTTGATTTTGGCAGTTTAACCATAAGAGGGTTGCAGGCAGATCTTGTGCGACCTGTAGGAATATTTGCGGGACAGAGCCCAGAGAGAGCTGGGGGGGCAAGGCCAGAGAGGAGTCGGTAGAAGACGGAAAGACCACCAACCTGCCTGCGGTGAGTGAGTGAGAGGCCCTTGGAGTTAGCTTCATCGCGGGAGATTCCAATGATTATGAACGCTTTGGTTTCAACAGCGTGAAGACGAGCTAGGTGTGAGGCAGGAGCACCAGCCCAGAGGGGAGAGCAGTATTCCATTGAGCTGCGGATGAAAGCCTTGTATGTGGTGAAAGTTCAGGTGTGCCAAGGAAGGACTTCGCACGACGGAGGATGCCCAGTCGGCGACTGGCTTTGGAGGCCAGATTTGAAATGTGGTTTTCCCAGGAAAGATCATGGCAGATAGTGAGACCCAAAAGCTTGAGTGACAGAACTTCTTGGAGAGGATTATTCAGAAAGTGGATGGGAGGGTTGTCCAGTCGGTCTTTTCGGAGAGACATCGTAAGAGTGTGAGATTTGTCAGGATTGAAAGACATGTTCCACTTCTTTGCCCAGTCTGTGATTTTGTCCAGGTCTGCAGAGAGTGAGGAGGCTGCAGACTGCCGATCTGAGGGATGAAGAATGGAGTGACAGAGAGTAGAGTCATCAGCAAAGAGATAGAGAGGATTTTCAAGAGAGTCAGAGAGATCATTGATAAAGACCAGAAAAAGCACAGGGCCCAGAACACTGCCTTGGGGAACTCCAGCCTGAACAGGAAGAGGAGATGAGAGAAACCCATTCAGGGCCACACGTTGACTACGACTAGAGAGGAAGTCCGCCAGCCATGCGTGGAGATTTCCATGGATACCAAAAGAGGAGAGTTTGGTGAGCAGAGCGGGGTGCCTGACCGTATCGAAGGCACGTGATATGTCAAGGGAGACAGCTCTAATTTCCTGTTTGGCATTGAGGACCTCCATCCATTGTTGAGAAAGCAGAAGCAGCATATGTCCAGAGTAGTGACCAGGTCTGAAACCAAATTGATGATCAGAGATCAAGCCATTGGAGAAGAGGAAAGATTTCATATCTGAAGCAATGATGGATTCCATGACTTTGCTGATAATTGGGAGAAGGCTGATTGGTCTGTAGTTGCTGGGATCTGTTTTTGCACCTTTTTTGTGCAAAGCGGTGATGTCTGCAGATTTCCAGGCAGATGGCAGTTGACCTTGAGCAAAAGAGAGGGTGAAGAGAACAGACAGAGGGAGTGAAAGAGCGGAAGAAGAACAGGATTTTAGGACCCGTGGGCTGATGCCGTCAGGTCCAGTTGCAGAATCAGAGTCAAGGGTTGACAGAAACTTTTCCACCTTGTCAGGAGGAAAGGACACAGGGTCCAGGAGCAGCTGGGTACGACTGGGTACGGTGGGTACAGAGAGGGATGGGTTTGTGACACAAGATTTAGAGGCAAACACAGAGTTGAGGCATTCAGCTTTTTCACGTGCGGAGTCAGCCGTGTGGCCGTTTGAGGTGAGGGAGGGGATGGAGGGGGAACAAACACCAGAAACAGATTTGACCAGATGCCACCAGGATTTGGAAGAGGGAGACAGATAAGAGAGTTCGGTCCTGAGAACGGAGCGATGTTGTTTCCTGGCTCTCCTGAGGGTGGACACACACTTGTTTCGGGCTTTGTGAAAGGAAAAGAGATTTCCTTCCATTGGATTTGCTTTCCAGGAGACGAAAGCAAGTTGTTTCTGGGCAATAGCCTCACCACAAGATTCCGTGTACCATGGACGGGAGGAAGGGTATGACAACTGAAGACGAGATGGGATAAATCTGTGCATGAGAGAGAGCAATTTACTTTGGAAGAATTCCCAGGATGAGTTGATGTCAGAGGCGGTAGAGATGGGAGACCAGTCCAGATGATTGATGGCTGCTTGAAGACCGTGCCAGTTGGCCTGAGTGAAATGCCAGACTCGTCGACGCTGAGGAGGCTCTCTGAGAATGGTCAGAGAGATGTCCACTTTAACAAGCACATGACCAGATGAGCCGATTGGAGCAGAAGAAGAGCAACAGACATTTTCAGGGAAGTTAGTCATAACCAAGTCCAGAAGAGAAGATGCTCCGTTGACTGAGATCCGGGTCGGGAAATTGACAGATTGTGTCAGTACCAGTGAGTCACAGAAGTCCTTCGCTGAAGAGCCATGGCTGGTGAGAGAGGTTCCCACACCCAGCCAACTGGCATGGTGACAATTGAAATCACCACATATGAGGAAGAGAGAGTTGGGATGGGTAGATAGAAATTGGTCCATATTATCAGACAGCGAGATGTAGATTGAGTCATCACTGTTTGGTGGACGGTACAACACACATATGAACAAAAGGTGGGAGCGAAGAGGAAGCCGTAGCCAAAGGTATTCCTGGGGGTGAGGTGGAGAGAGGGCAGTGCAGGGAGAGTGAGGAAGAGAGTATTTTATAAAGATAGCAACCCCACCTCCAGGACGAGGCTCAGGTCTATCATACCGGAGGAGGGAGTAACCTGGGAGATATACCAAGGAATCAGAGACATCATGAAGGAGGAAAGTTTCTGTTAAGCAGATCACATCTGGTTTGTCAGAAGCAACCTGTATGGAGAGATCAGTCAAGTCTGAGCGAAGGCTCCGGATGTTTGAGGTCCATACTGTTAAAGAAGAGGAAGGGGGAGCATCGGATACAGAACAGGGGGGGATGGGGGGGGGGGAGCGGTAGGGTAAGATGTGGAAGAGGAGGAAGAGGTAGGGAGAGCTTTTGAAGGTGTGTCAGAGATTTCAGAATAGCTTGGAGAAAGGGAAGAATGGGGCGGACAAAAGGTTTGATGGTGATTGGGTGAGGCGCAGTGAGGTGTAATTTGAGGAGGGGGAAGAGTGAGGCAGAAGGTTGGGGGAGATGAAGGTGAAAGTTGGAAGGGGGAAGAAGCGGGGAGGACTCTTTGAGGAGGAGGGGTGAGAGGGGAGTCTAGGAGGGGAGGAGCGAGGGAGTCTCGGAGGGGAGGGGCGTGGGGGGGGAGTTTAGGAGGGAAGGGGCAAGGGGGGAGATTTGAAAGGAATGGGTGATGGGGATGATTTGGAGGGGAGGGGCAAGGGGGTAGATTTAGAGGGGAGGGGTGATGGGGAAGTTTTGGAGGGGAGGGGTGATGGGGAAGTTTTGGAGGGAAGGGGTGATGGGGAAGATTTGGAGGGAAGGGGCAAGGGGGAAGATTTGAAAGGGATGGGTGATGGGGAAGATTTGGAGGGGAGGGGCAAGGGGGAATATTTGAAAGAGATGGGTGATTGGGAAGATTTGGAGGGGAGGGGCAAGGGGGTAGATTTGGAGGGGAGGGTGATGGGGAAGTTTTGAAGGGGAGGGGTGATGGGGAAGTTTTGGAGGGAAGGGGTGATGGGGAAGTTTTGGAGGGAAGGGGTGATGGGGAAGATTTGGAGGGGAGGGGTGAGATTGGATTTTGAAAAGTGTACGATTAATGGGAAACGAACATTTATTGCAAAAAGAGTTTCTTGAGACCTTCGAGTCAAAAATACATTTGAGGATGCTGAAGGATGGGTGGAGTGCTGGAGAGTTTAGGGAATGTATGAAAGAGGCACTGTAAGAGATGGAATTTTTTTTTTGGAATGAATAGATTTGGTGAGCAAGTCGAAAACATCCTTTTATAGAAGAAGAAGAAAAAGGTGTTGTAGTATACGACAGAATACAGTTCTTCAAGGGACAGTTTAAACGTTTTTAACAACGTGATCACATGATCACGAACAACGTGGTCGAAGAACGAACGAACAAATAAGAACGAACAAACGGATAAGAACAGAGAAGGAAATATATATATATATATATATATATTTTTTTGGAGTTGAGATTTTAAACAAGGAAGTATGGGGTGAAAAGACCGGGAAAAACAGAGGCCAAAAGTAATTGCAGCGCAATCAAAGAACCGCTGAGACAAAAACAAAGCCTCAAGCCAAGGTCGGACACGGTAGCCTACTACACTAGGCCTCAGAATACGCGACACGAACTAACCGACGATTCTGTACACAGGTATGAAAAACCAACACCGAGAATCCTATTAAAGACACACCAATAGGTACACACACCGAAGGAAAGATACAGTTTCGACAAAAACACAATTGTGAAAAATTACTTAACTTCGAAAGCGTGCGCGCATGGACAGCTTTGAAGAGACGTCAAGATTGTCAATTTTAATCTTGATGAAAAGGATAATTTGCTGTATCAATGGAATATTTTTTCTTGGGGGGTGGCGGATTTTGCAAGTATCGTGCTCCGCATGACGTCTTCTTGTTTTTTTGTTGTTCAGATTGTTTATTGTTCAGAATTTACTAAACAATAATCAATTTTCTGGGTTTTTAATGAATCAATTTAGCTTCTTTTTTTGTGAGTTTCTCGGAGTTTTTATTTTGGAATTTTATCCCTGTTGCCATCTCTGTGCCGCGGGCTTGTTTGAGAGAACGGTCCGGGGCTATAAAACAACAAGAACAACAACCCAGAGTTTTTTGGGGAGGGTTCTGTTTTTTTCAGTTATTATTTCCGAGTTTCCTTTTTTCGTTCAATGTCCTTTTTCCAGGTTGTCTACTGCTCTTGTTGTTTTTTTTTGTTAAATTAGTTCAAAACATTTTATTATTGCTTTGTTTGTTTGTTACCCCATGCCTGCAAAGTGAAATGCGGGGTTAGGCAATTGGTTAATGTCTGTCCGTCCATCTGTCTGTCTGTCGTATCAGTTTATGATTGAGGAACAACTTATTTAAATTGAATGTTACATACTGAACATCAAAAGAAACTCATCGCTTTCATTTTTTGAAAGGTGCAGCTTTACAAACACGTTTCTTCAATTGTAATGGCTAATTATGAAAACAGAACTTCACTTCAATCACCTGGTTGATCAACAATGGCATGCTTGAGTGGTTCTGTATAGGGATCTTTCCCTTTAAATAATGACCCTCATAATGAAATGCTTCAGTTCTCGTGGTTAGACATTCATTTACTGCTGTCTATAGTCACTCTAGAGGCTTCGGACAGGGAAAACAACAAGAAAATTCAGATGCCACGCCTGACATCTGAACAAAGTTTAAGGGCAATTGAGATGCTTGAGGCTTGAGGCTCACAGTCTGCAATTTCCAACCTGGCCAGACGTTACGGTGAAACTGGAACTGTGAATGATGGTCCACGAAGAAGAAGACCATGGGTAACCAACCACCTCAAACCAAGACCGCTGGATTGTGCTGCAGCATCTTCGTGATCGTTTCCGCCCTGCGACGCAAACAGCTGCAGTGACAAAAGGTCGCCACAACAACCGCATTAGTGTCTCTACAGTGCGGAGGCGCTTGAGAGGTCGGGGCCTGGTGACAAGACGTCCTTGCAGAGGTCCAGTGCTGAAGGCAGTGCATCGGTGGAACAGACTAAGATGGTGTCTGCAGCATCGCCGCAGAACACAGCAACAGTGGAGTGCAGTCTTGTTCAGTGACGAGTCCAGATTTTGCCTCCATGCTGCTGATGGGCGTCAACGGGTATGGCGCAGAGGTGGGGAAAGGTATGCATCATGCTGTATTCATCAGATCAATCGTTGGGGAGGACCCAGTGTGATGGTATGGGCCGGCATTTCCACCCGTTTCAGGCCACCTCTGGTCGTCATCAAAGGCAATCTCACTCGTCAGCGTTGTGTCAATGAAGTTTTGAGACCTCATCTGCTGCCATTTCTCCAGGCTCATCCTGACATCGCAGTTTTCCAGCAGGACAATGCTCGACCCCATGCTGCTCGCCTGACCACCAACTTCCTCCAGAAACAGGGTGTTGAAGTGATGCCTTGGATGCCTTATTCCCCTGACCTCAATCCCATTGAGCATTTATGGGATGAGCTTGGTCGACGTCTTGCATCGAGGAAATCAACGGCTGTCAATCGGCAAATGCTCATTCAAGGCTTGCAGGAGGAGTGGGACAGACTTCCCCAGGACCGCATCAGACGCCTGGTACAGAGCATGCGTAGGAGGTGTACAGCCTGCATCACAGCTCAGGGAAGACACACACGATATTGAGGACTGCTGTCATTCTGTCCTTGACTGTTAGGAGTGTTGTGTCCATTCCTGTGTCATTTTGTTTTGACTGTATTCAGGTGCATGCCTTTGTGTTGCAGTGCTGTGACTTTTGTTGCACCACCCCTTGTGATGTTCATGTTTTTTGTTTTTTTGTGATTGAGGCAACCTCTTGTTTATTGACATGTAGTAGAAGAAACGAAAGTGAAAAAGTGGCTTAGAAATTGATTTGAAAATCATTTCATGTTAGAGACAGGCATCCGGTGGAAAGAGTTAGGGCATGGGGTGGTGCATTGGGAAAGGGTGGATGCCAGCTGAGATTTTCCCGAAAAGGGTTATTTTAACCCCTTTTTTTGCTAAATCAGTATTTCCGAAGTGTTGAAAAAGAGAAGAGATGTTTGTAACAATATCCCATTTATTTGCCCAGCCATTTTACTCTATGTAGTGAAATCGTATTAATGCTGAACCCAGGTGATGCTCGCTGCTCGCTGACACCGCTAGGGGGGCGCGGCTATAAGACCCGATGCAGCCGCTGCTCTTGGCGACTTCTCCTGTGACATGTTACATTGACTAGTAGACTCGCTAACGGTACGTACCGCATAGAATATTACGCTTGCTTTCATTGAACTATATTATGGATTGACCTATGTGATGCCAAACCTTATTTCTATTGCATCCCTGTATTTGCAGAACTAGGACGTGCCCGTACGTGGGTGCCCGTTCCTTGCCAAAAAAAAAAAAAAAAAAAAATTTGTGTAGGGGTGTGTGTGTGTAAACATCCTAGGGCGTGCCCGTACGTGGGTGCAAAAAAACATGCGTGCAAACAACAACAACAAAAAAAAAACTTTGAAACCACGTGGCAGTAACGACCACAGAACCCCCCCCCCCTCTATTTACATGAATGGTTTGGTCCATTCGCAACGACCACAGAACCCCCCCCCTCTATTTACATGAAATGGTTTGGTCCAAAGCGAACGGCTTGCGGAGTTTGGTAAAGAAATCGCCATAGCTCGGTAACTACTTGTCCGATTAATATGAAACCTTGAAAAGGCACATCCTCGGGTCCCCAGCAATATACCTGGCAAGTTTAAAGTATATCGGACCCGTGGTTGTCGAGAAACAGCGGTCACAGACAAACACACACACACACAGACACACACACACACACACACACACACACACACACACACACACACACACACACACACACACACACACACACACACACACACACACACACACACACACACACACACACACACACACAGAGATTGCTGGAATTATAGATAGATGATGTCAAAGGTCTTAATGGAATTAAACCAACAGATGGACTAAAGTTGTGGTCTTGAATGATTTCCACAACACTTAATTCCATTAAAATCTACGGACATGGCGGGAAGCAAGATGCTGGCGGTTTCGCAATTCTGCGCCGACCCGCAAGCCCCGGATGCTGGTTTGCAACTGACTCACTGGTTGAAAACTTTGGAGAATCAGTTCGCTGACCAGGACACCGAGCCGACAGCTGCCGCGAAGCTAGCAGCGCTCCAGTCCAGAGTCGACTACAAGGTGTACAACAGTATTGCACGATGTGCGACGTACGACCTCGCTGTTGCGGAGCTCAAGCGATTGTACATAAAGCAAAAGAGCGTGATATATGCTCGGCATTTGCTATCATCACGACGCCAGCAACCAAACGAGTCGATGGATCACTATGCCCAGGAGCTCCGGCAACTCCTGCTAGACAGCACCCAAGAGCCACGGACTCACGAGCAGGTTCAAGATGACCTTCTCCTAGACGCTTTCGTCTCCGGAGTCTCCTCTCAGGACCTCAGGATCAAGCTCTTGGAGAAGACCGACCTGACCTTCACGGCGGCTCTAGAACAAGGAAAAGTATACACCGAAGCGCGGCTGCAGTCGAACGACTATGATCGCACGCGCCTCTTGGCGGGGACCTCGCTACACGCACGGCCGGAGAGTGCTACCGCCGACGAACCGGGAGCGGACCCGCTTGCGGAACTCCAGGTAGCCCCGGCGGAGGATCCGGGGATCCTGACGGTTGCCGCTACGGTCAGACCCAAGGCCTTACGTGGAGCCGCATGCTACTTCTGTGGGGGTCAATGACATCCCCGGCCAGTGTGTCCGGCTCGGGACGCAATATGCCATATGTGCTCGCAAAAGGGGCACAAGGCAAAAGTGTGCCGGAAAACCACACGCGGTTCGCGGCCGCGCGCGACCTTGAATGGGCTTATTGCAGAGCCTATGGGCCGAGCACGGAACACGGCGCCTTACCCGGCTTTGATGGGCAGTGCCCCTCCTTGCGGGCCCCTGGTCGCCCAATCGACCTTGGCAAGAGACACCGGACAGCCACAACAGTCTCATCCTCAATCGGACACGGAACGTGCGTCCTTGACTAGACTCCGGGCAACGCGAGGGACTTTGGGGCCTCGCCAAACCCCGGCGGTACGTACACGCTACGTCTCTCAAGAGCGTACAGCGTCCTCTGGGGGCGACACGCGTTTGGTACAAACTACGGAGGCCCATACTCGTCAAACGGCGATTTTGAATGGCAAGACAACGGGGGCCCATACTCGTCAAACGGCGATTTTGAATGGCAAGACTACGGAGGCCCATACTCGTCAAACGGCGATTTTGAATGGCAAGACGGCGGAATGCATGGGAAGGCTCTCCGACAGCTTTAACGGATGCCCCATGCACAACGAATACTCCGGCAACGACCGCAACACTGCTGATTGCATGGGAACGCTCCCTGACAACTTATACAAAACTCCACGGGCACCCTCTGACGCCCGGAAAACTGCGGCTGGCATAGGACCCACCCGCGAGGCGCGACCAACTCACTCGGGAGGTTCGGTCCCACTCCCAGCAGGCTCGACCGGCCTGGCTCAAGCCGTTATTCCCCTCATGGTCGAGGGCCATTGTGTGCAGGCGTGGTGGATACAGGGTCTACGGATAGTTTTATCGATCAGCAACTAGTGCACAGGCATGGTTGGCGGGTCATGGGGACTACGAGACGGATCTTCATGGCTTCCCAGGGACTTCGGCTCAGCACGAAGGGGGAATTGTCGATTGAAACTCGTGATAAAGGGACGGGTTTTCCCAGATGTACACCTCATGGTCTTACCTGCTTTATGTGCTGACATTCTGTTAAGACACGATTTCCTTAAGCGACATGGACGACTGGAAATGGAGTTTGGTGGGCCAGACACGCTTGCTGTTGGTGGGACTGACACGCTTGCTGTGTGTGCCCTAGCGAAAATGGAAATCCAGCCACTTTCGCTGTTCCCCAATTTAACCTCCGACTGTACACCTGTAGCGGTAAAATCACGGCGCTACTCTCGAGCAGACATGCAATTCATTGCGGGAGAGACGGCTCAGCTCTTGAAAGACAGCATCATAGAACCCAGCCGGTCGCCATGGCGGGCCCAGGTCTTAGTGGTGTGAAGCGACGCACACCGCAGACGCATGGTAATCGACTATTCCCAAACGATTAACCGTTTTACACAGCTGGATGCCTACCCCCTTCCGGGGATGGACGCGCTGGTGCGACAGGTGGCCCAATACTCGGTCTACAGCACTCTCGATCTCTGTAGTGCGTATCATCAGATCCCTATCTCTAGGTCAGATCGTATCTATACCGCTTTTGAGTCGGGGCAACGGTTGTACCAGTTTACTCGATTGCCTTTTGGGGTGACGAACGGGGTCGCCTGTTTCCAGAGGAACATGGATGACCTCATTGCGAGGGAGAACTTGACCGATGTTTTCGTCTATCTAGACAATCTTACGGTTTGTGGGTATGACCAAGGGCACCACGATGCTAATCTGAAGCGCTTCCTCGAGGTCGCGCAGAGGTATCGCTTAACCATGAACGAGGCTAAGTGTCAATACTCCCTACGCAAGATAGATCTTCTGGGGTACACCGTGACCCATGGCTCAGGATAAGGAGCGTCTGCGACCTCTGCTCGACATGGCCCCTCCCAGCGATTGGGCGTCCCTGAAGCGCGCTCTCGGGCTATTCGCCCATTACTCTAAGTGGGTCCAAAATTTCTCCGCGAAACTTCGCCCCCTTGTGGCCTGCGACACATTCCCTCTGCGTCCGGCCGCTTTGGCGGCCTTAAGGCCGACTGCCAGTGCCGCTGTGGCGACGATCGACGAGAGCGGATCTTTCGTCCTAGAAAGTGATGCCTCGGATCATGCTATAGCGGCGACCCTCTCCCAAGGTGGGCGCCCGGTGGCTTTCTTTTCACGGACTCTTACCTCCGCTGAGCGGAGACATTCGTCCGTCGAAAAGGAAGCGTACGCGATCGTCGAGTCGATTCGGCGATGGCGCCCGTACTTACTCGGGCGGTGCTTCCAAATTATCACGGACCAACAAAGTGTTGCGTTCATGTACGACACCTTACACGCCCAGCGCATTAAGAATGAGAAAATCACTCGCTGGCGTATAGAGCTTGCCGACTTCTGCTACACTATCAAATACCGCCCGGGGAAGGATAACCAGGTCGCCGACGCCTTATCGAGAGCGGTTACGTGCGCGGGTATCGTCACTCTGGAGGGCCTACGCGCTTTGCGCGAAACTGCAGGGCATCCGGGCGTGACGCGTTTCGCTCATTTTGTGCGACGTGGCAATCTACCGTACTCGATTGACGATATCCGCCGTATCTGTCGCGACTGCGCTATCTGCGCAGAAATCAAACCACGTTTCTATAACCCTCCCATGGGGACGCTGGTTAGGGCTACGAGGCCGTGGGAAAGATTGGCGATGGATTTCAAGGGCCCGTTGCCAGTGTCGAGTAACTCTTGCTATCTGCTCACTATCGTCGATGAGTACTTGCGATTTCCTTTTGCTTATACGTGCGTGGATATGACGGCTGCCACGGTAATGCAATGCCTGCAGAATTTGTTCTCCATGTTTGGGTACCCGGCCTACGTGCATACTGATCGGGGTGTGGTCTTTGTGTCTCAGGACGTGCGAGGCTACTTGCTCCAAAATAACGTCGCTTCTAGTTATACCACGCCGTACAGACCCCAAGGAAATGGGCAGATCGAACGCTTCAACGGGATGATATGGAGGGCCGTCGTGCTCAACCTCCGGACCCTCGGCCGGGGCCTCGATAAATGGGCTTGGTCGCTACCTGCGGCGCTGAACTCGATTAGGGCTCTCCTATGTACGGCCACCAACCAGACTCCCCACGAGAGACTTTTCCACCACCCGAGGAGCTCGGGGTGCATCCGGTCATTACCCAGTTGGCTCGCTGAGCCCGGGCCGGCCTATCTCAAACGGGCGGTCCGCACGAGCAAGTACGACCCCTTAGTGGACAAAGTGCAGGTACTCCAGGCTAATCCCGAGCATGCACGTGTGATGACGGCAGATGGGCGTGAGTCCACTGTCTCCGTACGCCATCTTGCCCCATGCGGGATCACCGACCCTTATAAGGAATCGGACGAGCCAATCTATGAGACTATGGACTCTTCCGACACTTCCGTCACTGAACGTCTGCCGGCCCTCCCTTCGCCACAGCCACCCTTGCCTGAAGGCTTGGCGGTACCCCCTTCGTCACCTGACTCCGGCAGCTACTCCGACGCCGGGGTCTCTGGGTTACGTGATGCCGTACGTACCCGGGGAATTTCGGACACGTGCTGGCAGGGAAATTCGCCGTCCGGAGTCCGGACCGGTACGGTTGGGCCGACTGATACCATAATTCCGCACCCTGTTAATGCTGACGCCTCGCTCGATTCTAGCCGCACGGCAGTGTAATTCTCACGGTGGGGAGAATGTAGTGAAATCGTATTAATGCTGAACCCAGGTGATGCTCGCTGACACCGCTAGGGGGGTGCAGCTATAAGACCCGATGCAGCCGCTGCTCTTGGCGACTTCTCCTGTGACATGTTACATTGACTAGTAGACTCGCTAACGGTACGTACCGCATAGAATATTACGCTTGCTTTCATTGAACTATATTATGGATTGACCTATGTGATGCCAAACCTTATTTCTATTGCATCCCTGTATTTGCAGAATGATGTCAAAGGTCTTAATGGAATTAAACCAACAGATGGACTAAAGTTGTGGTCTTGAATGATTTCCACAACACTCTACATGGGGCTTTTATACATCATTTTGTTGCTGATGATATTGCCTACACAATGCATCTCAGTATTTTTTAAAATATATATAATTAAGGGGTTACCATGGTTACAGTGGAGGTCAAAGGTCAACCTATGGCAAAAATATATAATTTTCTCACACTTTCTAATAGATAGGCAAAATGCCATATAAAACTAAATTTACTGGTTCTAATTGCTTTTATTTATCAATCCTCACATAGAAGAGCAGTTTTTAGTGAGGGAAGATTGATGTAATATCCCTCTGTGGGCAATTAGTGAAGGGTGAAAATTAACCTTTTCTTCAAAAATACATAGAAATTGTGAAAAAAAACCTCTGTTTTGTATTTACCGGTACATGGAATTGTTAAGTGTGATGTTATAGCATACAGTATGCATTGGAAAATGTCTCCAAACCACCATGGTCAAGATTCCTAGTATTGTTTGAGACTCCATCAAAGAAGAAGTCCTCAAGGCTGGTGAAACAGGAGCATCCCTAGTTGAAACATTTGTCTCCACTCGCCTTATTGAGAAGTCAACAGACTTTCATGCTACATTATCTAGGAACAAAACACCATCAATAAGCAGGATGTACAAAGTAAGCATTCAACCAAGTGGAGCTGGCAAACAGAAAGAGATCAAAGCTGACAGGAATCTAATCCAAAGACTGTTTGTGGCAGCACAGGGAGGGAGAGATGTAGACCTGAATAACATCCTGAGGCATGAGCTTTCATCAGTCCCACGTGCACTAGCAGACACCAATGGGAAACTCCATTCTTCCGACAAGTCCCAGCTTCAAGAAATGCTGACCAAGGACATAGAAGTGTCAAAAAACCTTCCCAAGAGTACAGCAAAAACCTGCTTGATCATTGACGGCCCTGCACTGATACAAGCAATTGGCAAGCCTGAGAAATCAGAGACTTTTGGAGATCTGAGCAATGTATTCTGTACCAGTGTCTTAAACCGCTTTGGTCCCATGTACTCCAGGGTTGATGTTGTGTTCGATCGGTATCAGGAGGTCTCCATCAAGTCTGGCACAAGGGAAAAAAGAGCCGGCAAAACCCGCCCAATCAGACGTGTCATCAGTTCAAAGGACGTGAAGCTCCCCTCCAACTTCAACTCATTCCACAGCCTCTCTGCCAACAAGGCTGACTTGGCAGCATTTCTTTCCGGATCTCTCATAGAGATGGCGGAGAAGGAGCTACAGCCAACATATGAATTAGTTGTTGCCGGCGGGTTTGAGGATTTGATGAGGGTATGGATTTCTACCGGCAGGAGCACCAACTCCATGAACGCAAACCACGAAGAGGCGGACACCAGGATCATCCTGCATGCCAGGGATGCGACACTACAGGGCTACCAGAGATGTGTCCTTCAATGCCGAGACACAGATGTCCTGGTTGTGGCACTGGGCCTGTGAGATCACCTATCTCCAGAGGTGTGGTTCAGTTCAGGATTGAAATCCAAATGTCCCTTCATCCCCATCCATCAGATCTCACTACCAGAAGACCAAATTCAGACAATTATTGCATTCCATGCACTAACAGGTTGTGACACAGTCAGCCAGTTCGCCGGTATAGGGAAGAAGACTGCGTTGAAAGTGTTCACTGAAGAGTCAGCATGCCTCCAGAAGACGGGGTCTAAAAACATCAGTGACCAATTGATCCAAGACGCTGAGAAGTTTGTGTGCAAACTGTACCTAAAAACCACCCCTCTTACGGCAATTGATCAAGTTCGCCGAGAAATGTTCCTTCAAAGAAAGCGTTCGCTTGATGCTCTTCCCCCCTCCAAGGATGCACTGGAAATGCATATTCGTCGAGCAAACTACCAATGCCTTGTCTGGAAGGAGTCACTAAGCCCAGTGCAAGATCTGCCTGATCCAACAACCAGTGGATGGATGAATGATAGTAGTGGAAACCTCGTTCCCAATTTGATGACCCTGAGCCCTCTTCCAAAAGCTTGCAAGGAGCTTGTGAGCTGCTTTTGCACATCTGGTTGTGGAAAAAGATGCGACTGTTTCCGTGCAGGACAAAAGACCTGCATTAGTGCTTGCACTTGTAGGGGATCATGCACCAATTCACAGGATGATGATGAAGATGTGTAGGTAGTCGGAGACCCGGTTCAAACTATGTTATCCGTAGGTTGTTGGCAAACAGAATAAAGTCTCAAACAATACTAGGAATCTTGACCATGGTGGTTTGGAGACATTTTCCAATGCATACTGTATGCTATAACATCACACTTAACAATTCCATGTACCGGTAAATACAAAACAGGGTTTTTTCACAATTTCTATGTATTTTTGAAGAAAAGGTTAATTTTCACCCTTCACTAATTGCCCACAGAGGGGTATTACATCAATCTTCCCTCACTAAAAACTGCTCTTCTATGTGAGGATTGATAAATAAAAGCAATTAGAACCAGTAAATTTAGTTTTATATGGCATTTTGCCTATCTATTAGAAAGTGTGAGAAAATTATATATTTTTGCCATAGGTTGACCTTTGACCCCCACTGTAACCATGGTAACCCCTTAATTATATATATTTTTTTAAATACTGAGATGCATTTTGTAGGCAATATCATCAGCAACAAAATGATGTATAAAAACCCCATGTAGAGTAAAATGGCTGGGCAAATAAATGGGATATTGTTACAAACATCTCTTCTCTTTTTCAACACTTCGGAAATACTGATTTAGCAAAAAAAGGGTTAAAAATGACCCTTTTCGGGAAAATCTCAGCTGGCATCCACCACCCCGATGCACCACCCCATTCCCTACCTGTTTTCAGTCGATGCCTGCTTTTAACATGAAATGAATTTCAAAATGAATTTTTCAGGCTCATTTCCTCTACTAATGTGTTTAGTAAAGATAGCTGAACTTACCTCTGTGTTCAAGTATTTTTCATTTTTGCGTGGAGGATTTCAATGAGTGTCCTTCTAAAGATTTGATAAGTTTCTTTTGATGTAGAGTATATTTTGAACACGAATCAGAACATGAAGAGGAAGACAAGTTTCTCATTTCAACCTACTCTGGCTTTGAATTTGTCCCGATCGCATATGCTCAAACAGTGAGATACATTTTAAAGCGGTGAAGCCGCTTCAATATTTGGCTATGTCCATCCGTCGAAAATGAAGAAGAATAACCTTTCTAACCCACCACTTTTAATGCTAAAGGGTTCTAAAGGATAATTCCAATGGGTTCTAAAGGGTTATTCTAAAGGGTTCTAAAGAGTAATGCTAAAGGGTTCTCAAGGGTAATGCTAAAGGGTTCTAAAGGGTAATGCTAAAGGGATCTAAAGAGTAATTCTAAAGGGTCTAAACATAAACACTGTGTGGGGTATCGTGTTCTATGAACTCTCTAGTTTCTTAACGAATGAGATAACATTTTGGTAACAAGATCGACCACAAAATTCCCTTTCACAATGAATTTCATTGTTCATTAAACAAAAACATAATTCGTCCAATAAAAATGGCTACAATTTTACTTTAAAAAAGTGAACAATGGCCGAATGGAAAGCTCCCGCCAAGCAGCACTGATGGAAGAACTGAACTATGACAGATTTTACTTAAAATTTTACTTGCTCCCCCAGCTCTCTCTGTGCTCTATCCCCCAAATATTCCTACAGGTCGCACAAGATCTGCCAGCAACCCTCTTATGGTTAAACTGCCAAAATCTCGGCTCTCTGCTCACCTTCACTCCTTCATTCCTCTTTTCTCCCGCCTCTGGAACAAACTCCCCCACTCCCTTCAATCCCACTTCTCCCTCCACGTCTTTAAAACAGCTGTTCACCACCATCTCTTTTCTTCCCCCATCCAAAACCTTGATCTTTTCTACCCCCGCTAATTCACCCCAGAAACACTTTTTCGAAATTCCAACTTCTTTCCTGGAAGTCCTTGCAGTGTCCATATGTTTTATACCTCTCCCAACTCCCCCCAAGCCCTCTCCCTCCCACAGTTCTCTCGATGTCCCTGCTCTCAAATGTTGTGTTTGTGTCCTTCCCCCTCTCTCCCCATCTTGTCTACCGCTCCCCTTATTTTGTGTTTTATGTGTCGGTTTGTGTCGGTTTGACTTTTTGTGTGATTAATGTTAGCTCTTTCACGAGCCTCGATCTTGTATACAAAAAAAAAGAAACAAAAAAAAAAAGTGAGAACTATAATGGATGCATGATGCATGATGCTCATTTAAAGGTGCAAAATAAACAATCAAAATATTTGGCCAGAAATTCCCCCGTGATGACATTTTGACTGCAAACAAAGCCCCCACGTTCCTGACCCATGTTCATGACAAATTTCTTGATTAAACTGAAAGCAGGATAGGCTAGAGGTACACACACGCCTCCGAGCTGTCTTGCCTGGGTTGGAATCTCAGCCCAGTTTAAAAATGCCCTCCTGGTGTTTCACATACAGGAAAAGAAAAGAGCACATAGCGGCAGGCCTATTCATTGCTTTGCATACACAGACAAGATAGGTTGGAGCCGCATAGTCCCCAATACTTTTAGCTAAATGCAAACTGCTACACTTGGTCACTGCCACAATTTCAAAAAGCCATTTCCGCTTCCCAGAAACAGCGGCACAAACACCACCATTGAATTCCTCTATCCCTCGTCTAGCAACAATGTAGCAACATCTCTAACCTCACGGAAAAGAGCTCCGTAGAATTGGACGATGTAAGGGCAGTCACTGTTCATCACCACGTCCAGGTCCATCAGGAGCTGCTTCTGCTCTTTCTCGTCCACTGTAGATCGAATTCGCTGCAACAAGCACGTTGAGGTTATGGTGGTGCACACGAGGAATTATTACTTGCACTACCTGATACAAACGGAGAAGAATACAACTGTATATTTCCACTCCGACGTGTTAATGTGGAAATGCACAGCTGTAGCAAAATAAATTGTTCAGAAACGATCTTTGACCAATTTAATTTTGATCGGGCATTTAAGGTTACGACTTCATGAACGACTGGTGAGGGCGAGTCAAAGATGGGTTTGTTTAAGGAAGTCATGGTTCAGCAAGCACCAAAAGATTAATAAATGCAAGATCCTCAGCATAAATGCAAATGTGACGACAGTATATCAAGTGGACATCAGAGGAACAATCCTGACCTTGACCGCCATGATGTGCTCGCTTTGATTGTGCTGCATTTTGCTGACCGAACCATACGCACCACGTCCTATCTCTCCCAGGTCTCTGAGGTCATCAGCAGTAAAGTCGTATTGCTTATCGGGCGTGATCTTTAGTTTACCTGCCGACTCGATGCTGTGAGTACGCAATCGCTCGCTGCTGAAACAAGGGGGTTGGTTTGGAAGTGGCCAAGCAAGTGAAGGCCAAAGCCCAACAGCAAAAGGATGAAGCAAGAAATGATGAAAACAAAAACAGAGCGTCAAATCTTTTCTCAAAAAAGGCAAAAATCTCACAACGTACAATAATCACAATATTCACAATACCAAATACAGTACCACCATGCACGGCAAAACGAGAGATGATTGGTCGAATTCAAAACCATGCTCGAAATAAAATCCCATGCTGTTTAACAACTTCCCAACATTCCAGCAATACAACAGCGGGAAGAGGAGAGAAATAACCGAGCGGCGATTGGACAAATTCAAAACTATGCGTGGGAAATAAAACCTATGCTAACGGGTGTATCTGGGTTAAAGGTCAGAGCCCTCTGGGTTAAAGGTCAAGGTCTTACACCCCGAGGAGTATTAAACCACCATTTCGATTAAAAAAAAATTAAACCACCATATTTGATTTGTGTTCCTGACGTACTTTTTCGGATTGTGACTTAATTAACAAAAAACACATTTTTTATCACAACTTGGATATATTTGCAGCGATTTTCATGATGTTTAGTTTTATAGATAGACTGTAGATGGGGACACTTTCTTTTTACACTCTATCCCCAAATGTTGATGGTCAAGGTCATCTGGTGGTCCGACAAAAATATGGCCATCATTGGGTCGTGGGTCAAGGGTAAGTAGCAGGCAATCGCCGAGGGTAAGCTTACCCAAGTTCGGGGGAGGCTTACACTTGGCGATTGCTTAGTGATCACAGATATCCAGTTTCTAAATTGCTCTCTCTCCATACCCACATCAGTCTCTCCTTATAAGTCTGATTTGCTTTTGCAAACTGCCCACAGAAGTGTGTCGCCTACCACTCACAATATGTCTATAGGCCTAAACAATGCAATCTCTGCCAATTGCAAACCAGCCAATCAAGATCCAAGAGAGCAAAGTTTAAATGGAAGGGCTGGGGGCAGGGGGGGGGGGGGGGGGAGAGGGAGAAGGAGGGTTTTCATCATAAAAAGGGATATATATATATATATATATATATATATATATATATATATATATATATATATATATATATATATATATATACACATACATACACACACACACACACACACACACACACACACACACACACACACACACACACACACACACACACACACACACACACACACACACACACACACACACACACACACACCAACAACAACAACATGCATTTTAAGGTCATTTTCCCTGCTAGAGCGGGGGTTAGCCTTGCGGTCCCCATGACAATCTTCTCCACTTTGCCCTATTTTCTGCATCTCCCCTTGTTAACCCCCTTGCCCGCATTTCTTCTTCCACCATCTTTAGCTAGGTCTTTCTCGGTCTTCCCCGTCCTCTACTTCCTTCTACATTCATTTCCATCACTCTTCTCAACCAGTCACTTTCATCCTTCCTCAACACATGACTAAACCATCTCAACATATACCATTATCCTCAACATATATATACATACAGACTTGGCATTTAATATGGAATATTTTTTTTGTGGGGGTGAACTTACTTTTCAAGATGACTTGGAGCCAAAAGTTCATTGGAATTATGTTGAAATTATTCTAGATTTTGTTAATGTGACCTTTAAAAGAAACAAAAACCACATTTGACATTTCGAAGCAAATAAATTGATCCTTGAAAGTGATGTAAACTGATATCGAACTCAATTCATGGACAGTACTGTGTTAAACTTCTGTACGTTTTCCAGAAGTATCTTTTTATTTTGCACATTAGCCAAAAAAAATTTCAACAAAAACAAAATCTAAATTATGACTGGGATTCCGGAAAGTAAAATTACAGTTCAGTACTTCGTGTAACCCCCACGAGCATTCAGGAGAGCACATACACGTCGAGGCATGCTGTTCACGAGATTTGCCAAAGTTTGGACAGGAATCGCTTGCCATGCAGTGACAATCGTCTGCTGCAATTCACGCACAGAGGTAGGCTGCTGGTCCAAGTTGTCGATTTGCCGCGTTCATTCTGCCCACAAGTTCTCTATCGGATTCATATCCGGGGACATGGCAGGCCACTCCATATGCTCTACACCACGGTCAGCAAGAAAGTGTTGGATCATGCGAGCACGATGAGGCCGTGCATTGTCATCTTGGAAGACAAAGTTTCCTCGAAAGGCTGCACGAGCAAATGGAAGCAATGTTTCTTCCAGAATGACCCTGTACTTGAACTGGTTCAGGTTTCCATTCAGAACGAGGTCAGTTTTGCCCCCTGCATGAAAAGCAGCCCAAACGGTCACCCCACCACCTCCAGCTTGGACCTTTGGCACTATACAATCTTCGTTGTGGGCTTCATGCACTTGTCTGCGCACTCGGACGTGGCCATCTTGACGATAGACCAGAAATCTAGACTCATCACTGAAGGTCACGTGATTCCAGTGTCCTGGCTGCCATTGACGGTGCTCTCTGGCCCACTGCAATCGGCGCTGGCTGTGTTGTCTGGTCAGGCGTGGCTTTCTCAGGGGACGCCTGCCACGATGGCCTGCTTGAACCAGTCGTTGGTTGACTAGCCTTCTGGATACAGGCACATTTGTCAGTTGCTGCCACTCAGCCCTAAGCCGATTAGCTGACTTGGTACGGCCATTGCAGACTAACCGCTGAAGCTGGCGATCATCTCTACTTGTGGTTCTGCGTGGACATCCTGGCCTCGGTATTGGAGTAGGGACACCCCTCTGAGCATTTCGTTTCAGGATCTTTGACACCTGACCTTGAGTGATGCCATACTGCCGAGCAATAGCACGCTGTTTCATGCCAGAATTTTGTAAAGCCACCACTCCATGACAAACAGCATTGTCAAGTTGACGGACCATCTCCAGAGGAAGTGGCAATAACTTTTGTAGACGTGCAGCAGTTGTTTTCCACTAATACAGAATGCAACAACCCTTATATACCCGATTGTGAAGCCAATCGTCAAATGTACCTGTCCTTACATTTTGTCACGCCACCTGTGATATAATCCCGTTATTGACTTCTTGCTGCGAAAGACAATCAGTGACATTGTAGCGGTTACCGCTGGATGTACATAATCGCCTTGCACCGGCCAGAACACGGCCAGACGCGCCTCTCCCGGGCATGCCCGGACTCACTGTTCCCGGGCACGCCCGAACCTCCCGGGCACGCCCGGTCTCGTCTTTCCCGGGCATGCCCGCTCTCGCCTTTCCAGGGCTCGCCCAGAGCGTCCGGGCATGCCCAGCCTCGACTTGCCAGGCCGCAGCCAAACACGCCCGGGCAGGTCCAGACTCGCCTTTCCAAGGCTCGCCCTTGATACCCGGGCATGCCCGGTATAGCTTTTGCCGGGCAAACTTCCCAACATAAATGTGTATATATATTGTTGCCCGAAAAACAGGCTTGTGAGAATACCTGAGCTGTTTTGTTTCAATAAAGCAACTCGGACGAATTCCGTCTTTGGTCGCGTCGATTCTTTCGACTCGCGTTGGAGCGCAGTTCCTTCATTGGTGACCTACCGACATGGATACGGCAGTGACGCTTAAACTGCCTACCTTCTGGGAGGCTCACGCGGCTGTTTGGTTCGCCCAGGCGGACTCCCAGTTCGCCCTGCGAGGCATCACCGCGGACGACACCCGCTTCCACCATGTTGTGGCGGCGCTCGGTTCCGCCACCGCAGCCCGCGCCTTGAGCCTCCTCCAGCACCCGCCGGCTGCTGACAAATACGACGCGCTGAAGACGCTCCTCCTCGGCGCTTTCGCCCTCTCACCGGCAGCACGCGCACGGCGCCTGCTTGACCTGCCCGAGCTCGGCGACACGCGCCCGTCCGAGCGCATGAACTATATGCTCTCGTTGCTCGGCGAGCACTCTCCGGCATTCCTGTTCCGGGAGCTGTTCCTCCGTCAGCTACCTAACCCGGTACGCCTCGCCCTGGCTGGCACGTTGATCACGGATTCCCGCGCCCTCGCCAGGGAAGCCGATAAGATCTCCTCGGCGGGCCAGCACATCGGCGCGGTTACCTGGAGCCCGCCGCCGTCCGAGGCGACGCCCACGACGCCCGAGCGCCCTGCGCGGTTGGAGGCCGAACTGCCGGTGCAACTGGCGGCCGCCACGCCGCACCGCCCGCTTCCGACACGACGGCCGGGGCCTCCACCTGACCGGGCGTGGTGTTATTACCACGCCAGGTTCGGACACAAGGCTCGGACGTGCCGGCCCCCGTGCACTTTCGGCAGGTCGGGAAACGGCCGGGCCGGCGTTCATTCCCAGCCATGAGCGCCGGCCACTCGGGCAACTTGCTGTTTATTCGGGACAAAGCGTCTGGACGGCGTTTCCTGTGCGACACCGGCGCCCAACTGAGCGTCATACCTGCCTCCGAGCAGGACAGGCTGGACGCAGTTTGCGGCCCCTCTTTGGTCGCTGCTAATGGCTCGGCCATACGCACTTTCGGCCCACGCGTCGTCACCCTCTGCTTCGGCAGCCAGCGCTTTCAATGGACTTTTGTTACCGCCAGCGTCCCCGTGGCTTTGCTGGGCGCCGACTTCCTCTGCGCGCACGGGCTGCTGGTCGACGTCAAACGACGTCGCCTTGTCCACGCCGAGACCTTCAGCTCCCTGGCGTGCACGATGAGCAGCTCCGCGCCGACCGAACTGGCGTGCGCCCTCCCAGCAACGAACGAGTTCGCTCGCCTGCTCGTGGAATTCCCGGCCCTCACGCGGCCGACGTTTTCGGCCGTCGCGGTGCGGCACGGGATCGAGCACCACATACCCACTACGGGCCCGCCGGTCTACGCCAGGGCCCGCCGCCTCGACCCAGCCAAGCTCGCCGTGGCAAAGGCCGAATTCGACGCGTTGGAGCACCTCGGCATCGTGCGGCGCTCCGATAGCGCGTGGGCCTCCCCACTGCACATCGTGCCAAAGCCGGGGGGTGGATGGCGCCCGTGTGGCGACTACCGCCGTCTCAATGACGCTACCACCCCCGACAGGTACCCGATCCCGCATATTCAGGACTTTTCCGCCCGTTTGGCGGGACGGGTCATCTTTTCGAAAATTGACCTGATACGGGGCTACCACCAGGTACCTGTCCGGGCGGCCGACGTCCCGAAGACGGCCGTCATCACGCCGTTCGGCCTGTTCGAATTTTTGCGGATGCCGTTTGGCCTCAAGAACGCGGCCCAGGCGTTCCAGCGCTTGATGGACGGCGTGCTGCGCGACCTGCCGTTTCTTTTCGTCTATCTGGACGACATCCTCGTCGCCAGCACGTCCCGCGCCGAGCACCTCCTCCACCTCCGAACACTGTTCGGTCGCCTCAGCGAGCACGGCTTAATTGTCAACCCGGTCAAATGCCACTTCGGCGCGACGACCGTTGACTTTTTGGGCCACCGCATCACCAAGACCGGGGCCGTGCCGCTGCCGACCAAGGTCGAGGCCATCACCACGTTCCCGCGTCCCCGTTCCATCAAGGCCCTCCAAGAGTTCCTCGGCATGGTGAATTTTTATCACCGATTCGTGCCCCGCGCTGCTCAGCTCATGCGGCCCCTTTACGAGGCCCTCCGGGGCAAGCCGGCCAAGCATGACATTGTTTGGTCCGCGGCCATGGACGCGGCTTTCGCCAGTGCCAAACGGGCCCTCGCCGACGCAACGCTGCTGGCTCACCCGGTGCTCAACGCGCCCATCGCCCTCACTACGGACGCCTCCAACTACGCGGTGGGCGCCGTCCATGAGCAATGGGTGGACGGGGTTTGGCAGCCACTCGCTTTTTTCAGCCGGCAACTCCGGCCGAACGAGTTAAACTACAGCACGTTCGACCGCGAGCTGCTCGGGCTATTCCTGGCCGTTCGCCATTTCCGACACCTCCTGGAGGGCCGCCCGTTCACGGCTTTCGTCGACCACAAGCCGTTGGTCTACGCAATGGCTAAGGTCACGGAGCCGTGGTCGGCCCGCCAGCAGCGCCACCTCTCCGCCGTGTCGGAGTTAACCACGGACATCCAGCACGTCGCCGGCAAAGACAACGCCGTGGCCGACTGCCTTTCGCGGGCCAGCGCGAACGCGGTCCACCTCGGCGTGGACTTCACGCTCATGGCGGCCGACCAGACCACCGACGCCTCGGTGCAGGCACTCCGCGTGGCGGACACGGGCCTCCGCCTGGCCGACATCCCCTTCGCGGGCACCGTCCTGCTCTGCGACGTCTCCCAGGGCCAGCCTCGCCCCATCGTGCCCGTTTCCTGGCAGCGCCGCATCTTCGCCTCCATCCACGGCCTTTCTCACCCGGGCCGGAAAGCTTCTCAGAAGCTGGTGTCGGCGCGTTTCGTCTGGCACGGCCTTCGACGAAACATCCGCGACTGGGCCAACGCCTGCACGGCCTGCCAGCGAGCCAAGGTCCACCGCCACACCCAGGCCCCGCTGGCACCTTTCGCCGTGCCTGAACGGCGTTTCGACCACGTCCACGTGGACCTGGTGGGTCCCCTGCCCCCCTCGCGGGGGTTCACCCACCTGCTCACCATGGTGGACAGGACCACCAGGTGGCCGGAGGCCGTGCCCCTCACCTCCACCACCACCGCTGACGTGGCGCAGGCGTTCATCGCCACCTGGGTCGCGCGCTTCGGCGCACCAGCGGACATCTCGTCCGACCGCGGCCCACAGTTCACGTCTGAGCTTTGGGGCGCGGTCGCCCGTTCGTTGGGGGTCACGCTGCACCGCACCACGGCCTACCACCCCCAAGCCAATGGGTTGTGCGAGCGGTTTCACCGCTCCATGAAGGCCGCACTCATGGCCGGCCTTCAGGACGACGGTTGGGCCGACCGGCTGCCGTGGGTCCTTTTGGGCCTTCGCACGGCCCCCAAGGAAGACCTCCAGGCGTCCGCCGCCGAGCTCGTCTACGGCCAGCCACTCCGCGTCCCGGGCGAATTCGTGCCTGACGCTACCAGTCCCTGGTCCGCCGCTCGCCAGCGCTCGGACCTCCAGGAGGCCGCCCGACGATTTGCCCCCGTGCCGACGTCCCGCCACGGTGGCCCCCAGTCCTACGTCCTCCCGGCGCTTCGCACAGCGGAGTACGTCTTTGTGCGTCATGACGCGCACCGGGGGCCACTCCGGCCGCCGTACGACGGGCCCTTCCGGGTCCTGCGACGGGGCGACAAGTCTTTCATCGTCGACTTCGGCGGCCGGCCGGACCGGATTTCTGTGGACCGCCTCAAACCGGCGCACATGGACGTCGACCGACCACCACGGTTGGCCCTTCCTCCGCGGCGAGGCCGCCTCCCGTCCACAGTTCCCCCCGCTCGACCACCCACCACCACGTCAGACCCCTCCCCACGACCCTCCAGGGGTCGCTTCGGACGGGTCATCCGGACCCCCCTTAAATTGACCCTGCCGGTGCAGGTCGATTCTGGAGGGGCGTGTGTAGCGGTTACCGCTGGATGTACATAATCGCCTTGCACCGGCCAGAACACGGCCAGACGCGCCTCTCCCGGGCATGCCCGGACTCACTGTTCCCGGGCACGCCCGAACCTCCCGGGCACGCCCGGTCTCGTCTTTCCCGGGCATGCCCGCTCTCGCCTTTCCAGGGCTCGCCCAGAGCGTCCGGGCATGCCCGCTATCGCCTTTCCAGGGCTCGCCCAGAGCGTCCGGGCATGCCCGCTATCGCCTTTCCAGGGCTCGCCCAGAGTGTCCGGGCATGCCCGCTATCGCCTTTCCAGTGCTCGCCCAGAGCGCCCGGGCACGCCCAGCCTCGACTTGCCAGGCCGCAGCCAAACACGCCCGGGCAGGTCCAGACTCGCCTTTCCAAGGCTCGCCCTTGATACCCGGGCATGCCCGGTATAGCTTTTGCCGGGCAAACTTCCCGACATAAATGTGTATATATATTGTTGCCCGAAAAACGGGCTTGTGAGAATACCTGAGCTGTTTTGTTTCAATAAAGCAACTCGGACGAATTCCGTCTTTGGTCGCGTCAATTCTTTCGACTCGCGTTGGAGCGCAGTTCCTTCAACATGGTTCTTTCAACAAAGACATCACCGAAGGGTAAAAGAAACTCACCAGATTGATATATTGAGTTCAGAAAGTAAACCCAAGTCAAGAAAAAAAAAAAATTCCATATTAAATGCCAAGTCTGTATATATCGGTTAACACAGGCTTTTGGGACAGCTGTGGCTCTAAACAGTTGACAAGATAAGATGGCCTCTCACACTTGACTACAAGATGCCCCCAGGGCTGAACATTACCTTTTCATTTTCACTTTGCCCAGTCGAGTGTGAGGAAAATTTACTTGCCCAAACAAGATTTTCCTTTGCCACAACTATGTTGTTTCGTCACTTAAAAATGCATTTCATAGATTTAATCTGTATAAGAGGTCCAGAGATTACTAAATCTTTCATATCAGCATTTTTGCAGAAATAAACAAAACATTATTTTTTCAATTCAATCTCACAAACACGTGAAATTCTTTCACACAAAGTAAGCAAGCCGACTTATTTTGCACAAAATTATTTCCCAATTGTCGCAAATTTAATGAAATTGAAATGCAATGATTAGCAAATAAGTCCAGGTACAAGTATATATTCCTGAGTTGCATCTGTCAAAGTCCTTACTCAGCAGAGATTTAATCCGAGGGTGGAATGCGAGTTTCTGTCTGTCTCCATCCATCTCTCCAAACAATACATCTTCTCTTCCCCCTGGCTTGCAGTCACACTTTAATCAAGGAAATTCCTTCAGTCAAAATGGCTTAAATTCTTGAGATGCTTCCTTTTTATAATTTAGCTTCTGATGAAACAGAAAACCAAATACTGTATTAGAGTCATCAGAAGGAACCAAAAAAAAGAAGTAAATAGCAAAGACGGACTCATCAGGATGAACCAAGATAGGATTCGGGTTTCAGCCGCTACTCCACTACCCTCAAACCCATCCAGGCGCAGCCAAGTGAAACATTACTGAAAAAAAATATTCTGCAAGAATTCACTTCTCTGAAGACAGATAGATAAAGAAAGAGAGAAATAAAAAAAGAAGCAAGAATTAGAATGAATAAAGAGAACTATGTAAAGTAGAAAGAAATGTTAAAGGAACAAAGATCCCTAACTCCTAGCCCAAACTCTTAGCCCAAACTCCGAGCCCAAACTCCGAGCCCAAACTCCTAGGCCAAACTCCTAGGCCAAACTCCTAGGCCAAACTCCTAGGCCAAACTCTTTGGCCCAAACTCTTGGCCCAAACTCTTGGCCCAAACTCTTAGCCCAAACTCTTAGCCCAAACTCTTAGCCCAAACTCTTGGCCCAACCTCTTAGCCCAAACTCCTAGGCCAAACTCCTAGGCCAAACAACTAGCCCAAACTCCAAACTCCTGGCCCAAACTCTTGGCCCAAACTCTTAGCCCAAACTCTTAGCCCAAACTCTTAGCCCAAACTCTTATCCCTAACTCTTATCCCTAACTCTTATCTCTAACTCCTTGCCCTAGCTCCGAGCTCTAACTCCGAGCTCTAATTCCTAGCCCTAGCTCCTAACCCGAGTAAGATGTTGGGAAGAACCCAGATAGATAGATTCAGCATTTCTTCCTCAGGCAAAACGCAGCAATAGTTACGAGCTACCAGAGGTCCATCGGCAGGTAAGCATAATCCACACAGCATCAGGATATGGTACAATCGTAATGAAACAGCAAAACCAAATTACTGCATTGGAGTCATCAGAAGGAACCGAAAAAAAAAGAGTAAAGAGCAAAGATGGATGATGACCTTTCTAATGGTCAGTGACTAATTGATGGTCCAGTTATTGAATGACTGAGCTTGCTGCAGTCAAGCATTTCCTATTCTCCTTCATCCATTAGTAGTAGGTGTTCTCTCTTTCACAAATCTTACTCGAGCCATAAAACTAATGTCTCGCTCCTGGGAAGATGTATTTTTGTTTTTTTGTACACAAGATCGAGGCTCGTGAAAGAGCCAACATTAATCACACGAAATGTCAAACCGACACATAAAACACAAAACAAAGGGAGCGGTAGACAAGATGGGGAGAGAGGGGGAAGGACACAAACACATTTGAGAGCAGAGACATCGAGAGAACTGTGGGAGGGAGAGGGCTAATGCCATCCGAGTATTAACCGAAAGGACACTAACTGAAGAACATAAAAACAAGAAGACGTCATGCAGAGCACGATACTTGCAAAATCCTCCCCCCCCACCCCCCATCCCCGCAAAGGTTGCCATGGATACATCAAATTGTCTATTTCATTAAGGTTAAAATTGAAGATCTTAATCAAAGCTCAGGTCAATCGAATTAAAATTGATGATTTTTCAGATGGAAATTAATATTAGAAGTTTGTCCTTGAGTTGACCTTTGACCTTTCGACATCAAAAATAGTTGGCTTCCCAATTCAACGAGGCACTATGTAATTGCTGTTCAATTCCCAAGTCAATTGGATGAAAAGTGACGATTTTTCACATCAAAATATGATTTTAGAAGTTTGACCTCGAGTTGACCTTTGATCTTTTTACCTTAAAATGGTTTCCCAATTTAGTGACTCAATATGCAAATGCTGTTCGATTTTCAAGTCAATCGGATGAAAAATGACAATTTTAGAAATTTAACCTGAAGATGACCTTTTTTACCTCAAAATCAATAGGCTTCTTCCCTATGACCAACCCTGCCATCTGGTGAGGTTTTGTGAAGCTCCGTTTAAAATTGTGACCTGTAGACAATTGACAGACAGACAGACAAACAGAATAACGCACAAGACAAACCAATATACTTGAAATCTCAGATTTTTCAAGTAAAAGACATAACAGCAACTTTTCAAGAGTGGAAAGTGATCAAGGTTGTGCTCACATGTGAGGATTATGAGGCACTGCAATTCCAGAGGGGTTCAGCATTATCTTTGGTGCAATTTTAAAAGATGAAGGACTTGCAAAATTCAGCTTCAAAGCCTTGCGCTTCGCTGTAACAAAAAAAACCAAAAAAAAACCAGGTCACATAACATGAGCAACACAAAACATCGCTTGCATTTCAATCATACTAAAAGATGCAATTTAGTGTCTGTCTGTTGTGCAGTGATACATTCGGTCATTACTTTTATAATCTCAACCAAGTTTGCCACGGGGATTAAGGGTCAAATGACAGAGGTTGTAATGACTTCATTTGCACCCCTCCCCGAGGGGGTTTTCCACCTTGGGTGAAATCCGTGTTAAGGAGTATAGCTTACTGTAACGTTCCATAGGGCACACATACCAGAAGTTAAAATTACTACAACTACAAACTATTCACTCAATTCCATGCAATGTATGATTACCTTTTAAACATTCATTGATGTTTAAACAGTCATTGATGTTGTTTAACACTAGACTGAAAAGGATTAGGAGGAAACCCGACGTCCTCGAGGCATGTGCTCTTAACATGTCCCTGACAGGCTAATGTACCAAACTCCCCCCCCTCTCCCCCTCTCTCTCCACCCCCCCTGGCCATTGTAGTATGAACAAATAGTCAGAATACATCCCATAGGAATAAAACTTCTTCATGAGCAATCTTACCACAACATACATATTACAATACTGCATTCATCGTTTAGAAAAGTGTGCTTAGTCATCATGAATTGGTTAAGGCAAAATACAATGTTTCAAGGACAGCTTGCAGGCATTCACATCCGAGCATTTTCCTCACTGGCGGGCACTCCCACCCGCTAGGTGGGAGTACCCTTCTTGGCCCACCTATGGTGGGCAATGTGTTGCAACACCTGCAATAAAGACACCACACCATAATCACCAATATCGTATTCCGCCGCTGTCTAAGGCCCCCTAGTCACACCGGACCTGCGACCAGGTTACGACCTAGCTGCGACAGAAAAATGTTGGAATCGCGGGCAAATCGTAGAAAGAGCGCGCGACTGGTCGCAGAGGTCGTGGGTGATCGCCAGAGCAAAATCAGTCGCAGCAAGGTCAATGATCATGTTCAAAACTTCTGACCTGCGATTCCAAATCGTAAGAGGTCGCACAGGTCTTACATGGTCGTACCACCAGTCGCGCATGGACGCACCACCAGTCGTGCATGATCGCGGGTCAAGTAGTCGCACGATTTGTCGTGCTACTGGTCCTGCCACCTGACGATTGGTGGTGCCACCTGTCGTACGACCTCACGATCGGTAGTGCGACCAGTCACGACCTGTCCCGACTGGTTGCACGACGTCGTTGCACTTGAAACTGACGTCGCTCATGTCGTAAAACAGGGGGTGGTCGGCGAACCATTCACAGAGAGCCTGCTCTACTGCTGGCTCCAGCTCTGGCATCTTGTTCCTCTTGGCCGCATATTTCATCCTCTACTAAGTCGTCACCTGCATCCTGTTGTTCGGTTGGCGTGTCCCCGGCGGGGTCATCCTGCGTAGCCGGTACCGGGTGAATCTCAGCCAAAATCTCCCCGACATCAGATTCTGGATCTGGCTCCGGCTGGGTACTCTTCCCACGGCCCTTTCCCTTCTTGGGAGGCATAGCGAATTATAGTTTCAGTTGAAAAGTTCGACGAAGTGTACTCCTTGAGAGGTAGGTTACTACTGATGCTGGCGCACGATCGCGAACCTTTAGATCTGATCGAGCGACCCATCTCACGACTGGCTGACTGGCTGGCTGTGATTGGCTGCGATCGATCGTGCGAGCGCCACGATTGATCGTACGATCGGTCGCTGATCGCCACCACTAGTTGCACGATTAGCTACGATTGATCTTGCGATCGATCTTCTCCAATCGTTGGTGATCGCACGACTACGCGTACCACCAATCGTACGATGACCTACCACCAGTCTTAAGAGCAATCGCAGTATGCGATCGCAAATGGAGATCGTAGCAAACATTGCCGATTGGTCGTACCTCGGCCAAATTGCCACCAATCGCACGATCCAGAAAAAGTATGATCCAGTGTGACTGAGGCTTTAGATGGAAGAATAGAGAAGAATATGATGAGTACGAGGTGAGGAAAGTGTGCGATAAAGACGCAGCACCAGATAGACCTAGACTCCTAGAAGAACCATTGCTTGCTGGCCAAAAAGGATGGCACTGTGATCAATATAGTAATCACCAATATTACAATCACCACTGTCGAAGATGGAAGAATCAAGAAGAATACAAAGACTCACGAGGTGAGGAAAGCATGTTATAAAGACGCCGCACCACCTAGATGGACCGTTACTTGCCGACGCCGATAGACGCGATAACAATATATATGAAGAACTATGCTGGGAAAACGGGTCACACCCAAATGGTCAGTGCCGTGACCAATCAACGAGTGAATAAAGGTGACATAGCAACAGCCATACAACCTCGATTTATTATAGTAAGATAGGACAAGATGGTACTGGCACACCAGGTTCAGATCCCTTAAATTGCGTTGATTTGTAGTATCTATACACACAAGTTGTTCTAAGAGCCTTAGACAGTAAAAGACAATCTTATTTGAGGCTTCTTTTCAAAAGGGGAAGTTGGGAGACTTATGATGCTGTGATGGTAAGGTGTCTCCAAGTACATTGCTTTGAAGACAAGTAAGGAGAACTCCATAGGTTGCAAAATTGAAGGTAATGCTTCACCATGTTTAACTAAACTCAGGGACTGTGCCAGGAGACAGTTGGCCTGTTTGGGGAATTAACTAGAGGCTGAGAGTCATTGGAGCAGCGCAGCAAGTACATGATCACAACGAATAAGACATGTGGTCCGAGTATCAAACCAAGAATGATTATTTGTTTTATTTCATAAAAGAAAAAGCAGAATATCACAGATTGAAACCCTTTGCACTTGTTGCTTTTGGAAGTATCCTTCCAATTTCAGATAACATAAGCTTGGTAGGCCATTTAAGGTTCTTGCAGTGTCATGAATTGCAGCCTGAACTGCAGCTTGCTCAATCTTGAAATGGGGGCAATAACAGAGATCCAATGCTCTAAATAAATAAATAGACTGCGGTCATCACACATTCGACATATTCCTCTCCAGGTTGAAGTGTCGTATAAATCTTGCTCATGTTCGACAAACCAATTCCACCTTGGACAAGCAGCTGTGACTCACTTTTGCTGCAAAACCTGGTCAAAGTTGAAGCCCAGGATAACATTGTCACCGGGATAAGAAACAAGATCCTTGAAGGCACGATAGAGCTCCACAACAAAGTTAACAAACACCTACAAAAAGTAGTAACACAAGACAAAGGGAATTGAAAGCAAAGCATCCTGTAGGTTGTGCAATGCCATTTTACCATGATCGCAGTTTCCACACATGGCAAACACACATTCACAACATAAATGATCCATTTGAAATGGAAGTAGTGAATCAAAGTAGTGGTAGAGTTGACGGGATGGCCGAGGGGTACGCACTCTCACTTCTAAGCTGTCTAACCTGGGTTTGAATCCTGACCCAGCTATAAAATGTCATCCCTGTGTTTCACAAGTAAGGCGATATATCAATTTGTGTGTCGTTCCTCGGACGTTAGAAATGAATATTCATGTTATAACCGGGTATCATGTCTGCCAGCATTTATTAGTGGACATTAACGGTCCCACGATGTCCTTCGCGAAGAGTGGGCGAGCTATTGCCGGCACCAAAAACAAATTCCAAATTCCTGCCCTAACCTACAGAGGGCACTGCATCAGCGGCACAGTGAGGCCTTCAGCCAATGATGCCACCCCGCAGCCATGTGCTACATACGAACGAAGAAGAAAGAAGTCTTGAAATCAGAATGAGGATTAACGGTTTCTAAATGAGCACTGAGCAGGTTAATAAGAATAAGAATAAAAACAACACCAGAATCTAACAGCAGCGTAGCCGGGCTTGTAAAATATTATAAACCACAAACACATATGATTAGCTTTTTAAACAGTCGCTAATGCTGTTTATAACATTAAACAAAGACATTTGGAGGAATCCTGACATCCATGAGGTAAGTTTTACTTACAGAACTGAGCAAAGATCTACTGTAATCTACATACCCCACAAGGGTTGGAGGTGAGCTAGCTAGCGCTTGCCAAGCCAGCTGTTCCTTAACGGTTTTGAATGGAGTGCTTGCTCGAATGCTTAAACCACTTGGTGATTTCTCCACAAGAACCTTGGTAAATGAACACACACCCAATGTTCTTGAGACCGGACCATAGATCGACTGTAATCTATATACCCCAAAGAGGAATGACCCTTCCTGCAGCTCCCGTAGTGAGCGGATGTACTAGTAAATTAAAATGTCGTTCGGTGGAGTCAGTCGTCATAATGACAGCATAAATGTAATGACGTAACGGACACAAAAGTGCCGCTTCTTTAATATGTAGAAGATACAACAACAACAACAACATGCATTTTAAAGGCCATTTTCCCTGCTAGAGCGGGGGTTAGCCTTGCGGTCCCCATGACAATCTTCTCCATTTTGCCCTATTTTCTGCATCTCTCCTTGTTAACCCCCTTGCCCGCATTTCTTCTTCCACCATCTTTAGCCAAGTCTTTCTCGGTCTTCCCCGTCTTCTACTTCCTTCTACATTCATTTCCATCACTCTTCTCAACCAGTCACTTTCATCCTTCCTCAACACATGACCAAACCATCTCAACCTGTTCCTCTTCACAGCATCAATCACAGGCTCTATTCCCATCATCTTTCGCAATTCATCATTTGTCTTCCTCTCTCTCAACGATACTGCGCACATCCGTCGAACCATTCGCATTTCCACCCTTTCCAACCTTCGTTGCTGCTCTACGTTCATTACCCATGTCTCGCTCCCATAAATCATAACACTTCTCACACATGCAGCATACACCTTTCCCTTCAGCTTCAACGACACTCCCCTCATCATCAGCACGCCACTCAATTCCCGAAACTTCTTCCATGCACATCTCACTCGAGCAACCGTTGCCGAGTCTGATCCACCTTCTCCATTCAGCATGTCTCCGAGGTAGCAAAATGTTTTCACACCTTCCAGCTTCACGCCGTCTCCAAGATCCAACTCAACATTTCCTCCATCTGCAGCTCCCTCTGTGCACACCTTACATTTGAATGTAGCTGCCACACTGGTTAATGACCCTCTCAGACCACTACATTTTTGATGAACCCACTCAGCGCACATTGTACACTGAATGGAGTTCACTCCGACACCCTTCCTACACACAGCACACGGCCACTTCCCAGTTCTTTCCACCTCACCACATGCTTTACCACTTGCCATCACCTTCGTCTTTTCGATATTCACCTTCAGACCTTTTGTCTCCATACATTCCTTCCACGTGTTCATCTTTTCCTTCAGTCCATCCATACTTTCCGCAATCAACACCAGATCATCTGCATACAACAACTCCCACGGTAAACCCTCCTTTACGTTCTGAGCCAGCACCTCCATCACAGCTACAAATAGTAGTGGACTTAGTACCGACCCCTGATGCACTCCCACCTTCACCTCAAACTCACCACTGTTCCCGTCCTTCGTCCTTACAGCTGTGCGCGCTCTTTTGTACATTGCCATCACTACTCTGATCAACCATTTACCATGATGTAGAAGATGATATATTTTAACTTCCAGTACGTTTGCAATAACTATGAAGGGATTAGTGTTATGATTATATTTACTATAATAATAACGTTATATTTTGAAAATGAAATTACCATTAAAAAACCGAGGCCAATTCCTTAATTCTGCGATTATTAATATTAGTGCCGAACACCGCTTAGATCATTGATCATGAACCATACACCACTTCAATCCACTAACTTTCTATTCACGATGTTGGGATTAAAGTGTTGTGGTTATATTTACTAGATTATTATTATTATTATTACAAAAACGATACTACTGAAACGATACACTACTGTATTAAGAAACCTGGGCTTAATTTGTCCAAAACAGCCCGAATGTGAGGCATGAAGCCTAAGGCCTATACGTACCGTATTGTTGCAAAAGACGTAACGCTGATGCTTTCGATATTTGATGTGGTCATTTTAACAATCGGTTTGTTTGTGTTTCACACTGAATGAAAAACGTCAAGGTAGAGCATGGCGATTGTGATATATGACAGGTTCGACGATATGTTCGGCCTGAATGAAATTGGAATTAAAATTCCGGAGTGTGGAGAGTGGAGAGTCAGCCGCCGTAATGATATCAGACGTGATCACATCACCCTGTCATGTGACCAGATCCTCAGCTCTGATTGGTATACGTTTGAGGAGACATACATACATACATATATACATACAGACGGAGAAACACGGTTCTAGACTTCACCAAGGGTTTTTCAAGTTACTCAAGTTAAACACGTTAAAAAAAATGATTTCCATTGCTAACTTAGTTTGTCGATTACCTCAGAAAGTCTTGAGCAGGATGTGACTACAACTGATAATTGCGGATTTTAAAACGTCACAATATCGAGACAAAATAAAGTATATGTACGCAAGTATAGTTCTTATCAAACTTTCCAAATGTGCCTCAATCTGCAATGGCTCCAAGGTATTTGTAAGCAAAGTAACCATTTCCAACAGACCAGCCATTCGAACAATCGAGCTATGGAAATTAAGGGAAGGAGGCTGGTGAGCATGGCGAGGAGTAGGAATTCATCTTTGGCTATCAAGTTGAAAAAGAAACACAATCGTGCAATAAAATAAACAATACCACTTCAAAGAACAATGATGTGTACAATATGTAACACACACACATACATGGAGAAACATACACAGAGAAACACACACACACACACACAAACACACACACACACACACACACACACACACACACACACACACACACACACAAATACACACACACACAAATACACACACACACAAACACACACACACAAATACACACACACACTTTAGAGGATGTGAAAAGGGGGCAGTCGTTACCTTTATTGCCTTCATCTCCACCCGAAAGCGAGCAAAAGCCTGCGAAGTGATACAAACACGTTAGTTCACTCCAACCAGTTGAGGGACCATGATAAAAGGCCGAATGGCCCACGATGCCGTTTTCTTTAAGGGTGTGTGTACATTTACCCAGAACACACTCCACAACGTCGACATCCTCAATAACCGGCATTTTATTACAACGCTATTTCCGTTCATTCAAGCTGGCCATTTCCAACCCTTCATCCTCCTCATTCTTTTCCTTTTATGTGCTGCAGCCCACATCTTCCTCGGATTTTTGCACCTCTTATACTGACCACTCCTCCTTACATTCCACACTCCTTAGAACACACCCTGTTTGGCTCCCACACCTGCCACCTTGAGTCTTACCTCATTACCGCTTCCCCTCTCCCGTCCCAACCCCCCATGACTTTCCCAATCTTGTCTTCTCCTCCTCACATCTCAGTCACTCTGTTCTCCTCGCCTCAAACTTCTCCATTCATCTCCCTCTCTCCTACCCTCTTCCTTCCTTTCCTACTCCCACTCCCTCCACTCCCATCTGCGTCATTCCTCCCCCACAGTCCACTCACGCTATCCCTCATACTCCTTATCCCTAACGCATGCCCCCCTCTCTAGCAATCACCTCACACCTCACGCTCACCCCTTTATCTCTCCCTCTTTCTCCCACCTCACCCTCTTCATTCTCCCTTCCTTTCTCTGTCAGCACCCTCCCCCACCCCACACCCCACACAAACACTGTTTTCAACACCCGTCGACCCCCACCCAATAATAAGACCCTTTCTCTAATGCTGCCATTACCCCTGAAATATATCTCCCCCAACTCCTCCCCCAATTCACCCCCTTCTCCCTCAAACCCACCTTCTTTCCCTATCCCTACCAATACCGCCCCTCCCCCCATGACCATTTATACCTTTCTTTCTCCCCAAACGCCCCTCCCGATAAATACCATCCTTTCCCCACGACAACTACCCCCTTCATTCACCAATTCTTCCACACCCACCGCCTCAACCCCTCCACTCCACTCATCCCCTTCTTTCATCCACAAACCCCCACACATTCCCATCCTCCCCCCATAGTAATGTGGAGATTCCACCCATTATTTTCCTCCCTTTCCCAACTCATCCCCACCTCTGCCTCTCCATCATATTTCCCCCTCCTTACACTAATTCCTCTTGCCCACCCTAAACTAATCACCTTTCTCCGACATCTCTTTCAATCTCCTTAAACAAACATTATGAAGATTAATGATCAGAGGGTTCATTTAGTCACAGTGAGTAACCTTGCAGTCGGCATTTTAATCAGGTACAGCCCAGGTAATGCAGATGTCAACTGTCTGATTACCAACGAACACACATATACAAATACACCCATATACACACACAAACATGTACACACACACACACAAACACGTAGACACACACACAAACACGTAGACACACACACAAACACGTAGACAAACACGTAGACACACACACAAACACGTACACACAAACACGTACACACTCACAAACACGTACACACACACAAACACTTACACAAAGACAAACAAACACACACACACAAACATGTACACACACACACACAAACACGTAGACACACACACAAACACGTAGACACACACACAAACACGTAGACAAACACGTAGACACACACACAAACACGTAGACACACACACAAACACGTACACACTCACAAACATGTACACACACACACAAACACGTACACACTCACAAACACTTACACAAAGACAAACAAACACACACACACAAACACAAACACGTACACACACAAAAAGATGTATGCACACAAACACAAACACGTACACACACAAAAACATGTACACACACACAAACACGTACACACACAAAAACATGTACACACACACAAACACGTACACACACAAAAACACGTACACACACAAAAACATGTACACACACAAACACACAAAAACATGTACACACATAAAAACATGTACACACAAACACGTAAACACGTAAACACAAATACACCCATACACACACACAAACACGTACACACACACAAACACTTACACAAAGACAAACAAACACACACACACAAACACAAACACGTACACACACAAAAAGATGTATGCACACAAACACAAACACGTACACACACAAAAACACGTACACACACAAAAACATGTACACACACAAACACACAAAAACATGTACACACATAAAAACATGTACACACAAACACGTAAACACAAATACACCCATACACACACACAAACATGTACACACACACACTTGCGTACATGTTTGTGCATGTACATACAAGCACGTACAAACACAAGCACGTTGCCACGTACACACACAAAAACATGTACACACAAGTATTTTATAATGTTGGGAAAATAATTAAAGAAGATTCCCATGATGATCACGAGTCGTTGTCAAGATGACCGTTTGTATTTCCACCAGATAGAGATACTGATCATTGAGTTTCCTCCCTCGTTCCACACAACCTTCTCATCCTCCTCCTCCTCCTCCTCCTTTCCATCACATCACCCCATCCCCTAATTGCCTCCCTAGGTCCAACCACACGGGCTCCCACTTCATCTCCATCGTGCTCCTTCCGCACCATCCTTATCCCGCCACCACCTGGTTTTCCCCTTCTCTGGCATCCTCGTGTCCCGATCTAAGCTCATCCAGTCCGGGTATTCGCCTCTGTTAAGCCGATCGTCTAATTCACAATCTTGGAGAGGTGAGCACTTCGTTAGTTATAGTTGTCCGTGGGGACAAGACACCTCATCCCGCGGGATGGGATCATCCTTGGCCGGAAGCAGCTCAGGCGTCCCCGCCCGGGGCCTTCCTATCCTACCCCAGTCCGGCCTCAAGGGCCCGGCACACGAGCCGCCGGTTCCCGGCCACAACCGCCCTCTCAGCCTCGGCTAGTGCGGGTTAGTGCACGCTACCTTGGAAGCTGCTGCTGCTGAAATGCGGGTTTCCCGCGGGGCTGGGTGGCGTCGCCATGGCCGGAGGTGCCCAGGCCTGGCTGCAGCGCAGTTTGCCGAGGGTCGAGAGGAAAACAGACACCGGGGAGGTTATACTTGCCGCTACGCCACGTAAACGCCCATACGGTGCGGAAGGGTCAATGGCGGCAACGGGTCGGCCGAGGATAGGAAGAATGAAAGCGCGGAGCAAAAGGCCCCAGGGGGAGGCTGGGTTCGCGGAGACCCCGGAATGCACGCGTGACGTCACGTTCGTAGGGGCGAGGCAACGCAACGAAAGCCGTGCGTGCTGACGAAGGCCGTGCGTGCTGACGTATACTTTGCGATGTTACGTCACGTCGAACGTAACGCCTGGGAAATAAATCGCGTTAAACGACACGATTTGAAAGACCTATATATTTTTTACATGTACACATAATATATTTTCCTTTTATTTTCATTTTTCTCCGCTCACTCCTTTCCTCTTCCGGGAAGTCCCTTCGATCGACAAATTTTTCTTCTCACACTTCTCTCACATTCCCATAATTATTCATTGATAAAATATTTCGTTCATTCATTCATTCATTCATTGCCTTTTGTCTGGGTTTTTTTTTCGATTTAAATTTTCTTTCTCGACCGCACTAACACAACTTCCCAGTCATTGGTTCGTTTCCGAGAAAGGTGCAAACTAAAAAACAGGAAATCGAATGATGATGATGAGAAAATGTGTAAATAAACGCGGTGCCATCTTGGAAGAGTGAAATGTGTGAAAAGTGACCCCAAAGTTGGAAGCTCCAGTTATCTACTATAAATTGATGAGGTGTGTGTGTGTGTATGTGTGTGTGTGTGTGTGTGTGTGTGATACTTTTTGTGTGTGTGTGATACTTTTTGTGTCTATTAATTACGTGCTATTGAAATGTACCTTTTAACTCTTTCGATGGAGACTCTTTCGACCTTTGAAGACCCTTTAAGACCTCTAAGACCCGAAAGACCCAAAACTTCCTGAGGACCCAGAAGTCCCCAAAGTCTCTGAGGAACCAAAATACCCAGTAGATCAAAACATCCCCAAGGACCCCAAAGTCCCAAAAGACCAAAAAGGCCCAGAGGACCCAAAAGACCCGCCCCCGCCCCCCAATGTCCTTAATAACCCAAAAGTCCCCAAGGACCCAAAAAGTCCTTGATGATTCAAAAGTTCCTGAGGAACCATAATACCCAAAAGACCCAGTAGACCAAAACATCCCCAAGGACCCAAAAGACCCAGAGGACCCAAAATACCCCTCCCCCCACCCCCCAAAGTCCTTAATAACCCAAAAGTCCCCAAGGACCCAAAAAGTCCTTGATGATTCAAAAGTTCCCGAGGAGCCAAAATACCCAAAAGTCCTTACTTCCCTGGAGGGAAGAGTGAGATAGAAAAGAAGCTTGGTGTTGGCTTGATGGTTAAGGTGGCTGGTTACCTTCGCAAAAGCGGAAGGTTATGTTTTGATCACTGTGTATTTATTTGTATGTCTGTGTGTGTGTGTGTGTGTGTGTATGTTATTCGCATAACTCAAAAAGTATTCAACCGAATTGCATGAAATTTGGTGGGATGATTGGTTATTATACGGGACACATTTGATTAGATTTTGGGAGCAATCGGGTCAAAGGTCAAGGTCAAGGTCACGAAAAGGTCAAAATCGTATTTTTTTTTATGTGATTCTTCACCATTGAGTGATATGGTCGACCAGGCGGAGGTATATGCTCTCTACTGAGTGCCGTTCTAGTTTAAGATCTTGGGGTCTTCAGTTTGAGCCCCTGCCGTGCCGTTAAACAACATGAGGTGGGTTGAGTCAGCCTGAACATCCTTCCAATGCAAGCAGCAGCCGCAGGCTACACATACAAAATAATAATAAACCAGGCCTTGGCCTCTCCATGGCGTTCCAGTGTCTCTGTCGGGGTATGTATACTTGGCAGATGTCACTGGTAGGACGAAGGCGGAATTGAGCGGCCAATATGAACTCGGCACACAGGCAGGATGCGTTGGCAGACATGAATGGACAATGGACACAGCTGTCCACATAGGCTAGACGCTCCCATCCCCTTACCCTTTTCTCAGCACGTCTCCATCTTTCCTCCCAGTGCCTCTCACCTTCTTTGACTGGCTTTCCAGCACCTTCTCACGCTTTTCTTTCAGTGGCACACACATTTTATCCCTGTGCAAAGAAGGGAGGTAGTCTGTCCGCCATGCGCGTTGCAGACAGCATAGGTAAATTAGGGGTTTTCAGCATAAAAAGTAGGGGGAGGATAATTGAGGACATTGGCTTTGTGGAACTAACTTGTGACTTTTTTTTTTTAAACAGTTTTCTTTATACTGGCTTAGGGTGAAGTTAGACAGACTTTGCATGCGTGTAACCCGAGATAGACACAAATTTCCAGCACACCCTTTTACATGTACATACGCATCCCAGGACTCCCTCCCCCCCTTCTCCATAGCCTCACATTTCCGTAAGCTAAATAAAGCAAGACCATGTGATGTCACCGCATCATTTTAGGATCCTGTGCATATCCACAAATCAGATTATTCTGCTCTTTCACATCATTGTTGAAGATGCAGCCATGTTCCAACATTCCAAACAAGAGGCTGAAGGGGACTGTGGGAGCAGACTGCACCAACGTATGGTTATTTGTCTGTGCTCTTTTCTCTTTTGAGAGTCGAGCAAGGAAGCAACACGTACCATTTTATATGTCTTTGGTATGACTTGGCTGGGGTCTGGTTCGAACCGCTGACTTTTCAGACTCGGAGGAGATGCTCTACCCAGGAGGCCTCTGGGGGAACATCAAAACCCAGTGATATAATATGGCTGGGCTTGAAAAGACATATTTACTTTTTTAAGACAGGGCTTAAAAGTTTATAATGGGTTATCGGAAAGACTATCCCAAATGGAAATGGATAGCAATACCCAGCAACATAGCACGTCATTTTCTTCTTCTTTTGTATGCAGAACAAGGCTGTGGGGCAGCATCATTGGCTGAGGGCGTGGCTGTGCCGCTGATGTAGCGCCCTCTGCAGGTTAGAGCAGGTATTGCAATTTGTTGAGGGTGCTGTTGATGGCTCGGGCTCGCCCACTCTGCTCGGGACACTGAAGGATCTCTAACATCTGCCAATTAATGCCGGCAGACAGGACGCCACCCTGCCACGCGTTATTTTAAAAGGACAGCTACACCATCTTGGCTATAAATCACATCATGATAGCTCATTGGTGTTTGAATATAAAAGTGTGAATTTTTTAAAATTCCATTATTATTACTAGTGGGGTCACCCGTGGGAATTCCACGGCCATGGAGGTGTATCGTTGCGATCGGTGCAGCCGTTTTTGCGGTACCCGGGACAATAATGTTAGGCTGGAGTCCAAACCTGAAAATGCTGCAGACCAAAGCTGAAATTGGAAAAACAAAACAATATAGCCTATTTTACTCCAGGGGGTCCCAGTATTACCCACCCAAAATATCGTTGTGATCGGTTCAGCCGTTTTTGCAGTACCCGGGAACGGACGGACGGACGGACGGACGGACATTTGGTGAATTAAAGTAAGATTATTGAGCCACCTCCCCCACCCCCACCTTCCTCCCTCCTCCCCTCCCACCCCAATAAGGAATTGTGTAATAAAATTGATTATATAAAACTCTCCTACATGGCAATGTGATATCGCAAGTCCATTTGCTTATTTGGCCCAGAAACAGCCACAGGAATGTTCTATCACAGCTTGGGAATTTGCCTGGAATATCAATGTTAGTTTTGTGTCGTGGTTTATGTTTTTATTGAAAAATGTTTTTTAAATGCTGCGACAAGGGCTAACTCTTAGCAGACATGTGTCGCTTGCAAAACATATTATAAATGCAACACGATTCTATAATCGATGGCTTATACTGATACAACAACAACAACAACAACATGCATTTTAAAGGCCATTTTCCCTGCTAGAGCGGGGGTTAGCCTTGCGGTCCCCATGACAATCTTCTCCATTTTGCCCTATTTTCTGCATCTCTCCTTGTTAACCCCCTTGCCCGCATTTCTTCTTCCACCATCTTTAGCCAAGTCTTTCTCGGTCTTCCTCGTCTTCTACTTCCTTCTACATTCATTTCCATCACTCTTCTCAACCTGTTCCTCTTCACAGCTTCAATCACAGGCTCTATTCCCATCATCTTTCGCAATTTATCATTTGTCTTCCTCTCTCTCAACGATACTCCGCACATCCGTCGAACCATTCGCATTTCCACCCTTTCCAACCTTCGTTGCTGCTCTACGTTCATTACCCATGTCTCGCTCCCATAAATCATAACACTTCTCACACATGCAGCATACACCTTTCCCTTCAGCTTCAACGACACTCCCCTCATCATCAGCACGCCACTCAATTCCCGAAACTTCTTCCATGCACATCTCACTCGAGCAACCGTTGCCGAGTCTGATCCACCTTCTCCATTCAGCATGTCTCCGAGGTAGCAAAATGTTTTCACACCTTCCAGCTTCACGCCATCTCCAAGATCCAACTCAACATTTCCTCCATCTGCAGCTCCCTCTGTGCACACCTTACATTTGAATGTAGCTGCCACACTGGTTAATGACCCTCTCAGACCACTACATTTTTGATGAACCCACTCAGCGCACATTGTACACTGAATGGAGTTCACTCCGACACCCTTCCTACACACAGCACAGGGCCACTTCCCAGTTCTTTCCACCTCACCACATGCTTTACCACTTGCCATCACCTTCGTCTTTCCGATATTCACCTTCAGACCTTTTGTCTCCATACATTCCTTCCACGTGTTCATCTTTTCCTTCAGTCCATCCATACTTTCCGCAATCAACACCAGATCATCTGCATACAACAACTCCCACGGTAAACCCTCCTTTACGTTCTGAGCCAGCACCTCCATCACAGCTACAAATAGTAGTGGACTTAGTACCGACCCCTGATGCACTCCCACCTTCACCTCAAACTCACCACTGTTCCCGTCCTTCGTCCTTACAGCTGTGCGTGCTCTTTTGTACATTGCCATCACTACTCTGATCAACCATTCTTCCACTCCTAACTTCCTCAATGCCCATGTCAATACTTTGCGTGGAACCCGATCGAATGCTTTCTCCAGATCAACAAACCCAAGAAACAACTTCTTCCTCTTCTCCATGTACTTCTCCTGAAACTGCCTCACAATGAAAAGCGCGTCTGTCGTTCCTCTTCCTGGCATAAATCCAAACTGCATTTCGTCGATCTTCACTTTCTTCCTTATCCTCCTCTCCAACACCCTTTCCAATACCTTCATTCCATGCTCCAATAACTTTATCGCTCGGTACGAGCCACACTCCAGAGGGTCACCTTTCCCCTTGTATAGAGGGACGAGGGTACTCAGTTCCCAATCCACTGGAATGCGGCCTTCTTTCACCACCAGATTACAAATCTCTGTCATTCTCTTCACACCCCAACTTCCTGCTGCCTTCAACATATCTCCCACAACTCCCGTCGGCCCTCCCGCTTTTCTACCCTTCATTGCTTTTATCGCTTCCTCAACTTCCTTCTCAGTTATCTTCTCTGCCGGTTATAAAACTGGGTTACTCTCTATGTTGCCATCCCATTCATTCTCTGTATTCAACAGCATTTCCATATATCTTTTCCATCTTCCTTTAATTCCATCTGGGTCGACAACGATTTGTCCCACTTCATCCTTCAAGCAGCTCACCCCCATCACATCACACCTCTCTTTCGCTATCTGCTTTGCAATCCTGAATACCGCTCTCTGACCCTCTTCCGAATCCAAGCGTTCTCCGAACATTTTCCTACATGCCTCCTGCGCCTTTGCTACCTCTTTCTTTGCAGCCTTCCTGGCTGCCTTATAACTTTCATGCTCTGCTGTTTCTGCTCCCGTACCCTTCGCCTTCTGCCACTCCTTGAACTTCTTCCTCTTCTCGTCAATCGTCTTTCCAACTTCATCATCCCACCACCATGTTTCCGAGTGCCTTGGTGGTCCTTTTGTCCATCCACATACCTCACCAACGGCTCCCAACAGACTAGCTTTCATTGACATCCAACCACTTTCAAGCTCAACCACATCATCCTCGACCCTACTCAGCCTCTCTTTTAATGCCTCCCTTACTGTCACCTCTTTCAACCTCCACACCTTCATTCTCGGTTGGTACTTCACCCGCCGAGCTCTCCTCGGCTTATACTGATGGCTTATACTGATAATGGGATTCAAAAACCATCACACAAATCAAAACAAACCATAAAGAGCAAACATCTTTAGTTAAAAAGTTAAACATCTAATTCGATGTTGAAGAACGTTTTCACCTGTTTAGGACCATTTGTAAAGATAGTGATGCAAGAATTGATCTTATCAAACATACAGTACCTGTAGAAAGTCTACACCCCCTTTCAAAATGTTCAACTTTTATTGCCTTATAACCTGGAATTAAATTGCACTAGGGCATGCCCGTACTATATCTATATCTAAAATTATATCCCCCCCTCTATTTACATGAAATGGTTTGGTCCATGAAATGTTTTGGTTCATTCGCAACGCCAAAGCGAACGGCGAATGCTTTACATGAAATGGTTTGGTCCATGAAATGTTTTGGTCCATTCGCAACGCCAAAGCGAACGGCGAACGGCTTGCGAGTACAGTGACAATCCCCCCCCCCCCCCCCCCTCTATTTACATGAAATGGTTTTTATTAGTTTTAAAACATAGTTTAACGCCAACATAGCGCCAACATAGTTTGCCAACGTGAAATAAATGAATACGCTCTCAAATGTGCCATCCGAGGCAGAGTGTGTTCGCCACGTTCGGCACACGCGATAGCTCGCTGCTCTCTGATTGGTTGAATCGTTTTTTGGACATAGCTCGGTAAGTAATTGTCCGATTAATATGAAACCTTGAAAAGGCACATCCTCGGGTCCCCAGCAATATACCTGGCAAGTTTAAAGTATATCGGACCCGTGGTTGTCGAGAAACAGCGGTCACAGACAAACAAACAAACAAACACACAGAGATTACTGGAATTATAGATAGATGAAATCAGGCTTTTTCCATCTTTATTTACACATCATAACCCACAACTTCCAAGTGAAAAACAAACTCTACAAATTTCAGAAAATTAATTTAAAATACAAAACTAGAATATCTTGGTTGGATAAGTGTCCACCCCCCCTTATAATAGCAATTGTAAATTAGCTCAGGTGTAACCAATCACCTTCAAAATGACACACCAAGTTAATTGGCCTTCATCTGTGTTAAATTGTAGTGATTCTGATTAGTTCAGAATAAAATCAGCTGTTCCTGTAGGTTTCCTATCCTGGGTAGTGCATTTCACAGCAAAGACTCAACCATGAGCACAAGGAGCTTTCAAAAGATCTTCGGGATAAAGTTGTGGAAAGACACAGATCAGGGGATGAATGAATGAATGAATGAATGATCGTTTAAAGGCCATTTTCCCCACTAGAGCAGGGGTTAGCCTTGCGGGCCCCATGACAATCATGGTTCCCTGTTTGAGGCAATGTTTTTATGACCGGATGCCCTTCCTGACGCCAACCCTTAGTCGCCTCTTACGATGCGCAGGGATACAGTGTATCTATTCTAAACCGGGGTCCACACCGGGATCATTCATCCCAGCAAGCTGGTACTCAATTTGCCGACCTCGGAAGGATGACAGGCTGAATCAACCCCCCTGGTGTTAATTCGGCGATCGACCGGGATTCGAACCCAGGACCCTTGGATCCCAAGCGGGATGGGTAGAAAAAAATATTTCAAAGGCCTTGAATATCCCTTGGAGCACAGTCAAGACAATCATTAAGGTGGAAGGTGTATGGTACCACCAAGACCCTGCCTAGATCAACCCGTCACTCCAAACTGGATGAGGAAGCAAGGAGGAGACTGATCAGAGAGGCCACCAAGAGGCCAATGGCAACTCTGAAAGAGCTGCAGGCCTTTTTGGCAAAGACTGGTCACTGTGTACATGTGACAACAATATCCCAAGCACTCCACAAGTCTGGCCTGTACGGTAAGGTGGCAAGAAGGAAGCCATTATTCAAAAAAGCCCACCTTGAATCCCGTTTGAGGTATGCAAACAACCACTCTGGAGATTCTGAAGCCATGTGGCGAAAAGTTTTGTGGTCTAACGACCACATGACGATGTTTCTCGTCAGCAGGGACTGGGGCATTTGTCAGGATAGAAGGGGAAATGGATGGAGAAAAATACAGAAATATCCTAGAGAAAAACTTGCTGCCCTCTGCAAGAAAGCTGAAATTGGGACAGAAGTTCACCTTTCACCATTACAACAACCTGAAGCACACAGCCAAAGCTACACTGGAGTGGCTAAGGAACAAAAAGATAAATGTCCTTGAGTGGCCCAATCAGAGCCCCGTCCTAAATCCAATGGAAAATCTGTGGCATGACTTGAACATTTCTGCCCATCAACGCTCCCCACGCAACTTGACTGAGCTTGAACAGTTTTGTTCCAGAAGAATGAGCAAATATTGCCCAATCAAAGTGTGCAAAGTTGGTAGAGACCTATCTCAAAAGACTCACAGCTGTTTTAGGGGGGTGGACACTTATCCAACCAAGATATTATAGTTTTGTATTTTAAATTAATTTTCTGAAACTTGTAGAATTTGTTTTTCACTTGCACGTTCTGGGTTACGATGTGTAAATAAAGGTGGAAGAAGTCTGAGTTAATGCATTTTAGTTCCAGGCTATAAGGTAGCAAAAGGTGAAAATTTTGAAAGGGGGTGAAGACTTTCTATAGGCACTGCATTGCTTGTGTGAATCGGTTGTTTTCGGTATATATAGTCAATTCCTGCAAGTTTACTTGTATGGTAACTGTCTGCGATAACGTCTTCTGCAGTCCGTTTTCTGGCAGTTGAAGCTGCCTCTGATCGTCTGATGGTAGAGTACCAAGAACATTTTACAATATAGAGCTTTATTGATTTTGCTCGGAATTGCAGCGCCCCCTGTAGGTTAGAGCAGGAATTTGTATTTTATTCAGGGTGCTGCCCATATCTTGCCTACTCTTCACGAAGGGCATCTTTAACGTCCACCAACTAATACCAGCAGATGGGACGTCCAGTTTAACATCAATCCGAGGGACGGCACACACATTGATGAACCACCCGGCCTACGGAACACCAGGGTGACAGTTTATAGCCGAGATTCCAACCCAGGGTGGGCAGGTCAGAGGTGAATGTGCATACCTCTCGCCTATCTTGCCAGCACATTTTAACATTGACAGTTTTGCAAATAGCAATACTAGATTGGCTAAAACACCAGCTGCCACCTGTATTGGTTACAGCCATACGAGGTCATCGGACAGAGTGCGTTTCAGTAGCTGAGGGTTGCAGAAAAAATTAATACAAGTATGTGAATCTCTATGAAAATCTTAAATAAAAAAAAGGTCTTTACCTATTCAACCACCATTGTAGTTCATATCAGACTTCAATAAATCAGTTCAGTTCATCAGTCTTATCTTTACGAAGCACTGCGAGAGAGCACTTCTGGGGACATCTTACTATAATTCACCGAATGTCTGCCTGTCTGTCTGTTCCCAGGTACCGCAAAAACGGCTGAACCGATCGCAACGAAATTTTGGGTGGGTAATCCTGGGACCCCCTGGAGTAAAATAGGCTATATTGTTTTTCCAATTTTTTTCTTCCTATTTTCCAATTTTTCCAATTTCCAATTTTTCCAATTTCCAATTTTTCCAATTTTCCAATTTTTTCAAACATGATGGAATAATATTTACCGATATGAACAGTGATGTGGCTTTTATTGAAATTCTACAAATGCTGTTTAGATTTTGATGATTTGCGTGTGATATGATTTAACGGATGTTTATATAAATCGTTTAAAAACAAAAAAAAAAAGCCTTCAATTTCTGATATTTTGCCTTTTCATTTGGGCCTCCCAATTGAAGCCCTGCCCGTAGTGCGGGTACCGTTCCTTGTAAGTGCAAACTTGCTAAAATACCATAACGCTGACCTTAGTAGATCTTCTGAAAAGTGAGTTAGTTGGGAATCCCTTGAAGGGCAATGGCAGTGCAATGCATATTTTTGCTTTTATGAGCTTTTTTGGAGGAAGAAAATTTTAAGGCCCACATATATCATGTGCCAGTCATGCTGTATCATCATGGTGCCGCCTTACCATATTTATTGCAGATGCAATTTTTTTTCTAAACCATAAAGTTGTCAAAGTAGTATACTATAAGTCTGTAACTGCAAACGACTTGCCAGAGATGGGATCGTTGGAGGAGGGTAGTGGAGAAAAGAGAGATGTTCAGGCATAATAGCAGGCACATCAATCAAGTGGCAAAGCAGTAAGGAAAGTGATGTACTAAATAGCTTCAGGCCATGTCGTTGAGCTTTGTTCCCAAAATAACTTTTAGAAAATGCTGCAACGTTTTCCTTTTGCAATACCAAATGAATTACTGCTAATAACAATTAAGTGAAAATTTAGGATTTGCAAACTCACTTTTGCATGTCCGTGAAGTTAGCACCTTTTACCCTTTTAATACCTGATTCAAAGTTAGGGTTGTAGCATTACAAAAATTGGGGGAGTTGTGGACTGTACCATTACAAAAAAGGGGATGCATAATGCGTAAATAGGGTAAATTCGTTTATCGTGGCCTTTACCAGATTCGAACCATTACCCTATTTGCGTCTTACATAATGTTTCTCAGGCCTTTTCTGGATTCGAACCATGACCAGATTACCGTAACCCCTAATTTACTCTATTTACGCATTATGCACACCCTTTTTGTAATGGTACAATCCACAACAATACACAACTCCCCCTATTTTTGTAATGGTACAACCCTAACTTTGAATCGGGTAAAGGGTGCTAACTTCATGGACATCCGTTTTACTTAATCGTTTTCCTCTGCCTGCAGCTTTTCTGTACACACTCAGATGTTGTTACTCTACCCACGTGAAGCGAAAAGCGGGGTTAAGCAATTGGTTCGCTTTGTCTAACTGTCTGTCTGTCTACAAACGTCGGTGTATGTTCGAGGAACAACTTAATTTGAATTGAATGCTATATTTTGAACATGAATCGGAAAACGAACCTGCCGTTTTACAGTACTTTGGCTCTGAATTCTTCCGATCACGCATGTACAGAGAGGAGTAAGATCATTTTTAAGCAATGAAGACGCATCAATATTTAGCTTTGTCCTTCCTTCCATCCTTCTGTCAAAAATGAAAAGGAACCTTTCTAACCCACCGTGTTTTAAAGGGCTCTACAAGGCAATTCTAGAGGGCTCTAAAGGGTCATTCTGAAGGGTTCTAAAGGATAATTATGGAGGGTTCTAAAAGATAATTATGGAGGGTTTTAAAGGGTAATTATGGAGGGTTCTAAAGGGTAATTATGGAAGGTTCTAAAGGGTAATTCTGAAGGGTTCTAAAGGATAATTCTGAAGGTTCTAAAGTATAATTATGGAGGGTTCTAAAGGATATTTATGGAGGGTTCTAAAAGATAATTATGGAGGGTTTTAAAGGGTAATTATGGAAGGTTCTAAAGGGTAATTCCTGAAGGGTTCTAAAGGGTAATTCTGAAGAGTTCTAAAGGGTAATGCTAAAAGGTTGTAGAGGGTACTTCTGAAGGGTTCTAAAAGGTAATTCTGAAGGGGTTTAAAGGGTAATTCTGAAGGGTTGTAAAGGGAAATTCTAAAGGGGTTCTAAAGGGTAATTCTAATGGGTTTCGTTCATTTCTAGACTTTGCCTATTTCATATGCCAAACTGAACCACTTCCTTCGGACACGGGTGCGATTTTTTTACTCTGACTGCCAGGCAGTCAAACAAAATTAAAAATCATTTCAAACAGGAAACTTACTGCTTTTAAGGATGTCATAAAGGACACGAACCACAGGCACAAATAACTAATGTAACGTGTTAAATAAGGTGGTGCAATAGATGCTGCATCAATGGCGATATGCTTCCGAATTTATTTTTTTCAAAAACTTTAAAAAATCTTTATTTTATTTCAATTGCATTGACTTGAACTTGAACTTGAACACAGGATAATACAAATCGTCTTTTTGGCACTTTCTAAAACCTTTTGTTTAGCAGGACATGGACAAAATATTACGGTGTAGCGGCTACCGCTGGGTTTTCACAATCGCCTTGCACCTATCAAGGACGCGGAGCGATCACCATGCCGGGCTCGTCCAGGACACCCGGGCAGGCCCGCGCTCAACTTGCCAGGCCTCGGTCGGGACGCCCGGGCATGCCCGGGCATGCCCGGGCAGGCTCGCCCTCAACTTGCCAGGCCGCAGCCAGGACGCTGGGCCACGCCCCCTCTCGCCTTTCCTGGGCAAACGCTCCGGGATAATATGTATATATATTGCTGCCCGATAAACGGGCTTTTCAGAGTGCCTGAGTGTTTGGTTTGATTAAAGCAACTCGGATGAATTCCAGCTTTTTGTCGCGTCCATTCTTCCAATCGACGTGGGAGCCCCAGCTCCTTCATTGGTGACCTACCGACATGGACACGGCAGTCGCCCTTAAACTGCCTACCTTCTGGGAGGCTCACGCGGCGGTTTGGTTCGCACAGGCGGATTCCCTGTTCGCCCTGCGAGGCATCACGGCCGACGACACCCGCTTCCACCATGTGGTAGCAGCGCTCGGTTCGGCCACCGCGGCCCGTGCCCTGAGCCTCCTCGAGAGCCCGCCAGCCGCTGACAAATACGGCGCGATTAAGAAGCTTCTCCTCGACGCTTTCGCCCTCCCATCGGCGGAATGCACACGGCGCCTGCTCGACCTGCCCGAGCTCGGCGACACGCGCCCTTCCGAGCGAATGGACTACATGCTTTCACTGCTCGGCGAGCACTCTCCGGCATTCCTGTTCCGGGAGCTGTTCCTCCGTCAGCTGCCTAGCCCGGTACGCCTCGCCCTCGCAAGCACGACGATCACAGATCCCCGGGCCCTTGCCAGAGAAGCCGACAAGATCTCCGCCGCAGGACAGCGCATCGCAGCGGCGACATGGGACCCACCGCCGTCCGCCGCAACACCCATGGCGCCCGAGCACCCGGCACGGTCGACGACCGAACTGCCGACGCAATTGGCGGCCGCTACACCGAGCCGACCACCTCCAGCATGACGACCGGGGCCTCCACCTGACCAAGCGTGGTGTTACTATCATGCCAGGTTCGGACAGAAGGCCCGGACATGCCGACCCCCGTGCACCTTCGGCAGGCCGGGAAACGGCCGGGCCGGCGTTCATTACCAGCCATGAGCGCCGGCCACACGGGCAACTTACTGTTCATCACGGATAAAGCGTCCGGACGGCGCTTCCTGTGCGACACCGGCGCCCAACTGAGCGTCATACCCGCCTCTGACCAGGACAGGCAATCCGCGGTTTGCGGCCCCTCCTTGGTTGCGGCCAACGGATCGACCATCCGCACCTTCGGCCCGCGCAACGTCACCCTCTGCTTCGGCGGCCAACGCTTTGCTTGGACGTTTGTAACCGCAAACGTGCCCATGGCTCTGCTAGGCGCCGACTTCCTCTGCGCACACGGACTGCTGGTGGACGTCCAACGGCGTCGTTTAATCAACGCCGAAACCTTCAGCTCCCTGGTATGCACATTGAGCAGCTCCGCGCCGACCGAGCTGGCATGCGCCGTCCCGGCGGCGAACAAGTTTGCTCGCCTGCTCACGGAGTTCCCGGCCCTCACGCGGCCGACGTTTTCGGCCATCGCAGTACGGCATGGGATCGAGCACCACATACCAACCACGGGCCCGCCGGTCTACGCCAGGGCCCGCCGCCTCGACCCAGCCAAGCTCGCCGTGGCGAAGGCCGAATTCGACGCGTTGGAGCACCTCGGCATCGTGCGGCGCTCCGATAGCGCGTGGGCCTCGCCACTGCACATCGTGCCAAAGCCGGGGGGTGGATGGCGCCCGTGTGGCGACTACCGCCGTCTCAATGACGCTACCACCCCCGACAGGTACCCGATCCCGCATATCCAAGACTTCTCCGCCCGTCTGGCGGGACGGGTCATTTTTTCGAAAATTGATCTCATACGGGGATATCACCAGGTACCTGTCAGGGCGGCCGACGTCCCTAAAACGGCAGTCATCACGCCGTTCGGCTTATTCGAATTCTTGCGGATGCCGTTTGGTCTCAAGAACGCGGCTCAGGCGTTCCAGCGCTTGATGGACGGCGTGCTGCATGACCTGCCGTTCCTTTTCGTTTACCTGGACGACATCCTCGTCGCCAGCACGTCCCGGGCCGAGCACCTCCTCCACCTCCGAACACTGTTCGGGCGCCTCAGCGAGCACGGCCTCATCGTCAACCCGGCCAAATGCCACTTCGGCACGACGGCCGTTGATTTTTTGGGCCACCACATCACCAAGAACGGGGTCGTGCCGCTGCCAACCAAGGTCGAGGCCATCACCACGTTCCCGCGTCCCCGCACCATAAAGGCCCTGCAGGAATTCCTGGGAATGGTGAATTTTTATCACCGCTTCGTGCCCCGCGCTGCTCAACTCATGCGGCCCCTCTACGAAGCCCTCCGGGGCAAGCCGGCCAAGCACGACATCGCCTGGTCCGCAGCAATGGATGCGGCCTTCCAAAGCTCAAAGCGGGCCCTCGCCGACGCAACACTGCTCGCTCACCCGGTGCTCAACGCTCCCATCGCCCTCACCACGGATGCCTCCGACTACGCGGTGGGCGCCGTACATGAGCAATGGGTGAACGGGGTTTGGCAGCCACTCGCTTTTTTCAGCCGGCAGCTCCGGCCGAACGAGCTCAAATACAGCACGTTTGACCAGGAGCTCCTCGGTCTACACCTGGTCGTCCGCCATTTCCGCCACCTCCTGGAGGGCCGACCTTTCACGGCGTTCGTCGACCACAAGCCGTTGGTTTACGCCATGGCCAAGGTCACGGAGCCGTGGTCGGCCCGCCAACAGCGCCACCTCTCCGCCGTGTCGGAGTTTACCACGGACATCCGGCACGTCGCCGGCAAAAACAACGCCGTGGCCGACTGTCTTTCCCGGGCCAGCGCGAACGCGGTCCACCTGGGCGTGGACTTTGCGCTTATGGTGGCGGACCAAACCACCGACACCACGGTGCAAGCCCTCCGGGCGGCGGACACGGGCCTCCGCCTGGCCGACATCCCCTTCGCGGACACTGTACTGCTCTGCGACGTCTCCCAAGGCCAGCCTCGCCCCATCGTGCCCGTCACCTGGCAACGCCGCATCTTCGCCTCCCTCCACGGCCTTTCCCACCCGGGCCGGAAAGCTTCCCAGAAGCTGGTGTCGGCGCGATTCGTCTGGCACGGCCTTCGTCGGGACGTCCGCGATTGGACCAGCACCTGCACGGCCTGCCAACGGGCCAAGGTCCACCGACACACCCAGGCCCCGCTGGCACCTTTCACCGTGCCCGAACGACGTTTCGACCACGTCAACGTGGATCTGGTGGGCCCCCTCCCCCCGTCACGGGGGTTCACACACCTGCTCACCATGGTGGACAGGACCACCAGGTGGCCGGAGGCCGTTCCCCTCGTCTCCACCACCACCGCCGACGTGGCGCAGGCTTTCATCGCCACCTGGGTCGCCTGCTTTGGCGCACCGGCGGACATCTCGTCAGACCGCGGACCACAGTTCACCTCCGAGCTGTGGGGCGCGGTCGCCCGCAACCTGGGGGTCAAGCTCCACCGTACTACGGCCTACCACCCCCAAGCAAACGGGTTGTGCGAGCGATTCCACCGCTCCATGAAGGCCGCGCTCATGGCCGGCCTTCAAGACGGCGGTTGGGCCGACCGGCTGCCGTGGGTCCTTTTGGGCCTCCGCACGGCCCCCAAGGAGGACCTCCAGGCATCCACCGCCGAGCTTGTCTATGGCCAGGCGCTACGCGTCCCGGGCGAATTCGTGCCCGACGCTACCTGTCCCTGGTCCGCAGCTCACCAGCGCTCGGACCTCCAGGAGGCCGCCCGACGGTTTGCCCCCGTGCCAACATCCCACCACGGTGACCCCCAGTCCTACGTCCCCCCAGCACTTCGCACAGCGGAGTATGTTTTTGTGCGTCACGACGCACATCGGGGGCCACTCCGGCCGCCGTACGACGGGCCCTTCAGGGTGCTGCGACGGGACGACAAGTCGTTCGTCATCGACATCGGCGGCAGGTCGGACCGGATTGCGGTGGACCGCCTCAAGCCGGCGCACGTGGACGTCGACCACCCACCACGGGTGGCCCTTCCGCCGCGGCGAGGCCGCCCCCCGTCCACGGTGCCCCCCACTTGACCGCCCACCACCACACCGGACCCCCTCCCATGACCCACCAGGGGTCGCTTCGGCCGGGTCATCAGGACCCCCCTCAAATTGACCCTGCCGGTGCAAGTCGATTCTGGGGGGACGTGTGTAGCGGCTACCGCTGGGTTTTCACAATCGCCTTGCACCTATCAAGGACGCGGAGCGATCACCATGCCGGGCTCGTCCAGGACGCCCGGGCAGGCTCGCCCTCAACTTGCCAGGCCGCAGCCAGGACGCTGGGCCACGCCCCCTCTCGCCTTTCCTGCGCAAACGCTCCGGGATAATATGTATATATATTGCTGCCCGATAAACGGGCTTTTCAGAGTGCCTGAGTGTTTGGTTTGATTAAAGCAACTCGGATGAATTCCAGCTTTTTGTCGCGTCCATTCTTCCGATCGATGTGGGAGCCCCAGCTCCTTCAACGGCATGTTACATCATCTTGCCCCACCAAATTTGCTGCTTGTAGACCCCGCCCATGTTATCTTTTCTAAAGACTGCATGAGGTTAGATGTTCTATGAACTCTCTAGTTTAGCTATGTTCTTTGCCTGCCTGGTCCTCTCCATTCATTGCCTCCCCTCCACCACCAACTCCAGTTTGACTCTGGTGTTAATGTGAAAATCCAAGTGAGCATTGCACAATGTCCCATGTGGATGATGGTCCATGATGATACTCAGTATATCTCCGCCTTTTGCATTGAAAAGTTTTCTTTATTTTCAGCAGGTGTCCAGACAGTAATACCTGCTCTTCCTGTGAACCCCTCCTGTGAACTCCTGTGTAATTTGACCCCTCCTGTGAACTATTTTCCAGGTACAGTACAAACCTGAACTAGAATGGCACTCGGTAGAGAGCATACCTCTGACAAGCTCAACAGTTTATGTTTTGTATCCCACTGATAGGCCAGATCTGGATCCGGACCTGAACCAAAATCTAATCAGCTTGTTCTTGTCACCTAACCAACTCATCCACCAAGTTTTGTCATAAGTCGTCCCATCCACAACTTTGATATAGCATGCTATATATTGTTGCGGTTTTAGAACCCACACTCTTGTAAATATCCCATTATTAAAAGGTTAAAGGTTGCACCCCCTAGTTAGGCCACAAGCAACACGTAGGCCACCATAGGACTTCAGTCATTTCATTAGTATGTGTTTTAGATAAGGCCGTGTTTCCAATAGTTGAATCTGCGTTGTGTCAATTAAATAAGGAGTAGGCCCCATTCCGTCCATTTTGCGACCTCCCTCTCCAAGCGACGCCATTACGCGCACCTACAGTCGGTGCCTCATGGCTCTCCCAATTTGTTACGCGCCTTTGTTAGCAGCGTTCGCTGCCTTAGCGCTCGCCCCAGCCGCCATAAGCCACGAGGTAAGGCCCGAGAAAAGAGGCGGAGCACCAAGAAGAAGGTGTGGCCACGTCATCCAGCCGTCAAAGGCGTGGCCGGTAAGCCCTCACCAGCCAACCAGGGCTGAAGGAACATCGCTGGCAGGCATGGCAGTTTGGCTCGCGGAGCGTTTTGCTGGTCGAGATATATAAGCGCGAACGCAAAGCCCTTTCACAGGACTTATTCAGCGGCGCACTTGAGAAAGGACTTTGAGGGGAGAGCGCTGGTTGTACGAGACTTGTTGGAGGCGCGCGCGCGTTGTGAGAGGACTCTTTGGGAAATGCGCATTGAACAGGACTGAGAAGAAGAAGGGCGCGCTTGATTAAGAGAACATTGGAGAGAGGGCGTTTGGCACGAGTGTGCATTTATTACGTACGCCATAGGACACCAGCTCCCCCCCCCGTTATATAAGGTCCGGTCGCGTTCAACCATACGCGGAGCTGCCTGTGGGGTTTCGCCTGCTGGACCGGAGCCTGGACCCCATCGCCGGATCATCTACAATCCATCTACCTGTTCCATCTACAATCCAGCTACAATCCCCATGTGAGTGTGTACGTTTGTCTGGGGTATTAGAATAAGACTGTTTTAAGACTGCCCTGTGTGCTGCTTCTTCCTCCTCTCCCTATCCTGTACATTCTTTTGTTTCCTCTTCTTTCTGTACATTTGTGAATAAACCCATCTTTGTTCTTCCTATACTCTGTTTTCCTCTCCATCCGATCGCATCCGTCCTTTCTATCATTGGATAAACGTGGCACAATTGAAACCGCTAGAATCGGATTTAGTCACTTTGTTAATAGCTCGGATCGCAGATTGCTATCCGCTCGGCATTTTCCATCGTATCCGTGGTTTGAGCGGGAGTTATTCCCTCGTTTCCGGCCGGCGTTAGTACTTAGGTAGTAGTGAACCCCTAGGCCTAACAAACCCTATCTAATGCCGTGCCGGGAAGGACGTTATAACAACCCAGGACTCGGGTCGGCCAGATAAAAAGACAAGGGGATCCCGCCCCCCCCCCCCTTGATAAGGGGAGCGCCGACGTCCGAGATCCGTAACAATATCATTGTTGGCCCAATGTCTCAATGTTGAAGAATCACTTAAAGATTAAAAACCTCTCGTATCCGGATCCGGAATCGAATCTTCACCCAAATTGAATCAACTTGTCCTTGTCAGACACCCAACCTCTCACCCAAATTTTGTCCGAATCCATCCACAACGTTTTGAGATATCTTGTTCACAGACAGACAAACAAACAAACAAGAAAGACATTGTGCAGAACTCGACACTTGCAACATCCACCCCTAACCCCCCCCCAAAAAGTTCCCTTGTAGTCATCAAATTGGCCATTTCATTAAGATTCAAATTGACGTTTTTAATCATATCTCAGGTCAATCGGATGAAAATTGATTATTTTTCAGATGAAAATTGATGATTTTAGAAGTTTGACGTTGTCAACCTTTGACCTTTTGACCTCAAAAATAGTTGGTTTCCCACTTCATTAATGCACTATGTGTAACAGCTCTTTAATTTTCAGGTTAATCGAATGAAAATTGGTCATTTTTCAGATGAAAATTTATTATTTTAGAAGTTTGACCTTAGGTTGACCTTTTGACCTCAAAAATAGTTGCTTTCCCAATTCAGTGACTCAATATGCAAATGCTGTTAAACTTTCAAGTCAATCGGATGAAAAATGATGATTTTCGAAATTTGACTTTAAGATGACCTTTGAACTCAAAATCAATTTTTTTTTTTTGTATACAAGATTGAGGCTCGTGTAAGAGCCAACATTAATCACAAAAAACATAAACGGACACATAAAACATATAATAAAGGAAGCGAGAGACAAGATGGTGAGAGAGAGGAAAGCACACAAGCACAACAACAGTAGAGAACAGGGACATCGGTAGCTCTGTGGGAGGGAGGGGGCTTGGGGCGAGGGGGAAAGGGAGAGGGGGGGGGGGGAAGAGGTATAAAACACATGGACACTGCTAGGACTTCCAGGAAAGAAGTCGGTATTTCAAAAAGGTGGATCTGCGGTGAATCAACGGGGGTAGAAAAGATCAAGGTTTTGGATGGGGGATGGGGGATAAGAGATGGTGGTGAACAGCTGTTTTAAAAACCTGGAGGGAGGAGTGGGATTGAAGGGAGTGAGGGTGTTTGTTCCAGAGGCGGGAGAAAAGAGGAATGAAAGAGTGAAGGTGAATAGAGAGTCTTGATTTTGGCAGTTTAAATTGATTGGCTTCTCTATTGTGACTACCTCTGCAACTTTGGTGAAGTTTCATGACGATCGGTTTAGAATTGTGACCTGCAGATGAGTGACAAACAGGCAGACAAAGAACCAAACAGACAGACAGAATAACAAAGTCAACCGACCAATATACTTGAAAAATCTTCGATTTTGCAAGTAACAAACAGACAGGGGTGAAAACACAACATCCATCCACCTTCAGTGGCAGAGATAACAAGAGTGAGAATTGCTTTGCCATACATGTTCCCTATTGATGTGAAAATTTTCCAAGTCCAAAATGGGCATAACTCTGAGAAATTGGAGAAACGTCCTGAAACTCGAACTTATTCTGTCCCATATCATAAGAAAGCCATGTACATGTATATGTACATGTACCAACTTTCAGTTGAATATGTTGAAGGGTATGGAAAAAAAAAAAAGGCTGAAAAACCACAGGTGGGATGGACAGACAGACGGACGGCAAGCAAAGCAAGTGTCTCCTCCGGTGAAAAGGTAGGGGACTAATAAACCAACCACTCAATTGAGATATGCTGTGTGACAGAAAGGTTTATATAATAAATTCAAAGGAAATATCAGGAGGGGTTGCAATCTATAATAATAAAAGGAAGTGTCCGTCCGTCCGTCTGTCCATCCATCTGTCTCCTCCATAACTCCAAAACCATGAAACCTAGCGGCCCCAAACTTTGTATGTATACACCTGGGCCTCCTAACAGATTGCTAGGATAAAAACTGGGTGTTTGGGTGTGTTATAACATCCTTTTTGAAGATGCTTAACGAGGTGCTCATAAGCAAAAAATAACCCAATGTGGTGGCTTACCAATATGGTGGCCCGCCATCTTGGTCATCCCACTGCACCTCGCTGGGTTTTTTCACCGCCATTTTGTTTTGGCCTACTCAAACTTAAGCCGCCAATGACCCAATATGTCTTGCCTTGGAAACACGATTGATTACCATTACATAATTGAAGCACATCATCAAAATCTGGATTCGGATATGATGATTGGATGCTGTAAACTAAATAATCTCCAAATCTGGAGTGAAATCTGACAAAATTTACCATATCTTGCGATTTTATAATTAAGTGTATATATTCATTTATTTAAGTGAGGCTGTGATTCTCATTCTGGGGTTGGTTTTTTTTTATTTAACTTAATAATCGTTTTTAACTTAATTCTTACTTCCATAGGAACTGCTCGGAGATGCATTTTTTGAATGAAACGTTTTTAGCAAAGAACACTTTTTAGTAGTCGGGACAGCTGTTACTTGGAGTCATTTTTGAAGTTGGAATTTTGAAGATGGGTTCGGATTAAGAGTTTGTGGAGCTTATAGCATTGTGGTTTTTAACCGTGTGCGGAAATGAAATAGAGCAGTGAAGTCGGGGGGGGGGGGGGGGTGGGATAGGGGAGGGGAGGTGGTGGGACCAGTTGCAACTGCTAAACCAGAAAGCATCTGAAAATGCAAAGCCCGTCCGCATTCGTTTGTATTCAGACATCTTCTTCTTCTTCCATAATCTCAAAATAACGAAAATAGTTTCAAAAAACAAAAAAAATGAAAATTGATGATTTCATGCAACCCTGACCTTTGAGCTTTAGATCTATTTGGGATTTGATTGGGATTGGGATTGGGATTGATTGGGATTTGGGATTTGATTGGGATTTATGATGATTTTATGCATTTTATGGATTGAATTGCAATTCATTTCAGTGTCCATATGTTTTATACCTCTCCCACCTCCCCCGAAGCCATCTCCCTCCCACATTTCTCTCGATGTCCCTGCTCTCATATGTTGTGTTTGTGTCCTTCCCCCTCTCTCCCCATCTTGTCTACCGCTCCCCTTATTTTGTGTTTTATGTGTCGGTTTGACTTTTTGTGTGATTAATGTTAGCTCTTTCACGAGCCTCGATCTTGTATACAAAACCAAAAAAAAAAACGACCTTTGAACTTTAGATCTAAAAAAACAACAATCTGCTTCTAGCTTTTGATTGGTGAACAAATTAATTGACCCAATATGCAGATTATTAATATTTCAGGTCAATCGCATGAAAATTGATGATTTTATGTGACGCTGACCTTTGACCTTTTGACAAAATTATTAATTTGCCTCCTCCATATTCTCATAATAAAGCTTTGGTGAAAATTTGATGACAAAACTCAAAACACAGACAGGGACACACACACATGGGGGGGGGGGGGGGGGGACACACACACAAGGACACACGCACACACAAACACACACACATGGGGACACACGGACACACACACAGGGACAAACACACACACACGGGGACACACACACACACACACAGGGACATACACACATACACACACACACACACACACGGGGACACAAACATACACACATACGGACAGACAAACACACACACCATTCAAAGACTTATGGGAAGTTACGAGGAGCGGCAATATGACATCTCGCTCTGAGCGTCATTTTCCCTCGATACGTCACTGCTCCAGTATACTTGTGATCTGTTTTTTTAATTCCCTCCAGATGAAGAACCCAGATTGCATATATCATATTCCCGTCAGGAAGCAACTCATTGTTTCCAGGCAATGCCGGGTACTTTTGCTAGTATTTTACATAAAACCTTTGGATAAACTGCTACATCAAAGTTGAACAGATCTTTCTTCTGAATATCAAAGTGTTTCAGATCCAAGTTCAGCAAATTAAGAGTTCCAATCCGTGATCTTTACTATCACCCCCATTAACCTTTCCTAACCCAACCATCTTACTGGCTAGTTTCAGTGTTTCCTGCCTTCTTTCATCTCCTATTATCCTGTTCATTCAATCTCTTGATGTTTGTCCCACTGTCAGGTGTCCCTACCTTGCTCTTCCACGAGCCTCACTCCTGTAAAGAAAAATAAATAAAATAAAGAAACCAAAGAAGTGATGATCAACAGTCAAAACACTGAAGAAGTTCAAATAAAACTTTTGTTGATGTCCACGGTGCATCAGTTTCATTCAGCCCTCAAAAAGCCCAAATGTTTCATCGTAGAACCAAATGTTGCATCGTAGAACCAAATGTTGCATCGTAGAACCAAATGTTTCATCGTAGAACCAAATGTTGCATCGTAGAACCAAATGTTGCATCGCAGGAACTTAGAATATTTCAAACGTCTTTCCATCCAAGATTAAAAATATATTTTCTGATCCAAAATCGATTCAATAATTTGACATGCAATCTCTACAAGTTTTTAAAGTAGGAATCGCTCAATAGCTCAGTTGGATTATACTATTTAAAAAGTATACATTCAATGTGGTACCAAGCAGACATCTGCCCACTACGGGCACAGCTTATCGAATCTGGTAAAACATGCATGCACACTTTGAATAAAAAACCAAATAATTTCACTGAGGCACAAGAAGATGACCTCTGACATCAGTGCAGGTTCCAACACAACTGAAAACGATTAATAGTCACATGATTCTGCTAGGAGCAGGGGATGTTGTCAGAAGCTACCCGAGAGAACCCGAGAAGGTGTTGATGGCGATACAGAGAGGAGCTGAATCCATGCTCCACGTATTGTCGGAACGAACATGCGGCAGGCGGTAAGGAGACACGACACATCTGTGACATGCAAATAGGAAGAAAAACTTTTATTAATATAAGAAAAAAAGTCAGGAGACGACGACGGTTCACGAGCGAGCGGTGTTCAATGACAAAGGACGGACTATATAACCGAGGCAGGCCAGGCCCGGAAATGTCAAAACGAAGGTTACTGACCTTGAAATGAGATAGAAAACAATGTATAATCAGTTATGAGGTTCGTTAGCTACACAATACCAAAAATTCGGTGAAAAATGAAATGAAAAAAAAAAAAAAGAAAAAAAAATGAAATAATCGAGCTCTGTGGGGCTAGACACGTGACATTGGCCTAACCAAATACCGAAACCCCTGTCAGATTACACCAAACCCCTCGGAGAAGATGTAGCTTGAACTCGATTACCCCCTAAAAAGACATCTTTTTTGGGCGTGGCTCTGCCCACAATGGGTGCAATATGCCCACTCTACGCAGGACACAACTAGATCATGATATCAACCTACCACCCAAGTTTCATCAAGATCGGATGATATCATCGAGTAGTTATGCTGCGGACAGACAGACACACAGACACACGGACACACACACAGACACGCACACACATGACGAATATAGTGGTCACTTGATAACTCGTGAACCAAAAACATAGGGGCAATACACCTGGCGCTCACCTGGTAGAATAAGCAGTATACTACACTGACTAAAAGTATTTTAAATCAATTTCAATGGTTTCTAGAAGATAGGGCAACATGTAGAATCATACTAACATAATCATAAGACTTTAAACAAACAAAAAAATACCTATTTTGGGGGGGGGGGCAACCCTACCCCCTCCCCCTCACATCCTGTATACTTCCTCAGGCCCCGATTTTTCTAATGCCTTGAACAACCACTGGTACATCACGGGTGATGAAGGTTGTGGTCAAGTTTCATCAGAATTGCGTGTGTATATTCTGAGGAAAAAGCAAATACCTATTTTGGGGGACAACCCCACCCCCATACACTCCCTCAGGGACAGATTTTTTTTTTCTAATGACATGAAAAAAACTTTGTTTAGTGGATCTTTTTGGGGGGGTAGGGGGATCAAACCTGGACCCACATTGACCCCCATAGACCCTCTTAGACCCTAATTGTTTTTCATGCCGTGAGCAAACTTTAGTCGCAACACAACAAATATCATTTGTGACATATTTGGTCACAATCCCATCAGCGGTTTCGGAGAAGAACTTTTAAGTGTTTACGGACAGACAGATGGACTGACAGACGGACAGACAGACAACGCGCCATCGCAAAAGCTCCGCTGAACTTCGTTCCAGGTGAGGTAATCATCCACCAATCCAATGTCTGTGGCTAAACTCCGTGGAAATCCTTCAGGTTCAATGGATAGCCTTTGCATTGCTCCATGCTATGATGCACTCGGACCTGATAAACAAGGACCAATACCATTATCTGACTGTGGTAACATCAGACTCGGTGCAAAATCGGATTTGCTTCAATGCCTTGAAGATATGGTGGCACACGGCGATGACACTGACAACTTACAACATGAAGCAGATGTGGTGGTCATGTGGTGGTCATGTGGTGGTCATCGACCGTGCCGTCAACATGATCAAGCCCTGGTACGTCAGAGACTTTTGAATATTATTTGTCTGAATTAATGAACTACATAAGTAGGCAGTTCACTAGTTCTGTCTGTCGTGTCGACGTGGTATTCGATGTGTACAGAACTGGCAGCCCAAAAACCACCACTCGACAAAAGAAGCTGCCTGGAGACTTCTGATAAGTGAACTTCTGAGTTCCTTCTGATAAGTGAACGGGTAACGAAAGACATGTTTCCTGGTAAAGTGGTCGTCACTCATGAAGAAGATGTGTGGTGCTCAGTGTTATTAAATGAGGGACTGTCTACGTGCACGCGAAGAGACCCGTTGGGCGATGAAAGGATCGAGCAGCACCTTTGCCCACTTTCCATGCCCTAACCGGATGTGTCGCCACGTCTTGCTTCGCAGGGAGAGGCAAACGCACGGCTTGCTCATCATGGAGTCCATTCAGCTATGTCATGCCAGCACTGTGTACACTTGCACAGACCCCATAAATGCGCTTCTTCCAAAGATCGAGTTATAGGTCGTGGTGATGTATGACCGGGGAAACTCAGAGAACCAAGTCAATTGTGAGATCCTTTTGACACAAAAAGGCAGAGAGATTGAAAACATTCCACCCATGCAGGATTCCCTTCTCCAACACTTCCTTCAAGTTGGATACCAAGCTGGCCATGTTTGGGGCCAAGTCCTGCTTAAGGCACCACACTTACCCAGTCCACCACACTCACCCAGTCCACCACACTTACCCAGTCCACCACACTTACCCAGTCCACCACACTTACCCAGTCCACCACACTTACCCAGTCCACCACACTTACCCAGTGCACCACACTCACCCAGTCTACCACACTCACCCAGTCCACCACACTCACCCAGTCCACCACACTCACCCAGTCCACCACACTCACCCAGTCCACCACACTCACCCAGTCCACCACACTCACCCAGTCCACCACACTCACCCAGTCCACCACACTCACCCAGTCCACCACACTCACCCAGTCCACCACACTCACCCGGTCCACCACACTCACCCGGTCCACCACACTCACCCGGTCCACCACACTCACCCGGTCCACCACACTCACCCGGTCCACCACACTCACCCGGTCCACCACACTCACCCGGTCCACCACACTTACCCAGTCCACCACACTCACCCAGTCCACCACAGTTACCCAGTCCACCACACTCACCCAGTCCACCACACTCACCCAGTCCACCACACTTACCCAGTCCACCACACTTACCCAGTCCAGCAGATTTCAGGTGGAAACAAAAGGAGAATTCGCCAGAATGGGAAGTGAGGTGTATGACCCTACCTCCTGCGGGAACAGCCTGTCATGCTGTGATCTGATGACTACCTATGCCAGCCCCACACACTACCAGTCATCACCGTTCGACGGATTGTGCTGCAGGATATGAACAAGTTCCCCTGTTTGCATCGTCGTCTGCACATGTTAGTATGCAGCACTTGGCTGCGAGTTGGCATCAGTTTTTGCAATGGTGCGGCAGTGCCACTGATGCAGTGCCCACTGTATGTTAGAGCAGGAGTTTGGAATTTGCCTACGGTGCCGACTGGAGTATCTATCTGGGTGGCACTTTGTCACATGAAGTTGACATTGACAGTCATTTTTAACAGAATGGCTGAAAGCAGCTCAGCTTTTAGAAAAACTACAGTACATAAATGTATTTGGGATACGAGAGGCATAAGGCCAAAGATAAACCTGAAAGTCCACAGGGATGTAATTGCTGATTGCTTTACGATAGGCTTGTGAATCATGGATAACCAACCAACAGACATCGAGTCAATGATGAATCATTTGCATCTCAATTGTCTGAGAAGGTTAATGGAAATAGGATCTCACAATGGCGTCACAAACAATGAAGTCATCGAGTGAGTAAATGTGCCAAGTATAGGTGATATGGTCATGCAGGCACAACTGAGATGAACAGGCCTTGTAGTCAGTATGTCTCATGATCGGCTCTGTAAGAATATTTTTGAATACGATATGGAAAATGAACACGTAGTAAACAACAGAAGGATACAAGGACTATATATATATATATATATATATATATATATATATATATATATATATATATATATATATATATACACACACGCATATACATATACATATACATATACATATACATACTGTACAAAGTTTCATTAAGAAATGTTTTCAAATGTGCCATGCCCATAATTGCATTTTTTTGGTATTCAACCTTTGGACTCCAACCCATGGGATGGGGCCCAAAATTATATTGCTCTTGCACCTTCTTGCCATATGGAGATCATAACTACCAAGTTTGGTGAATTTCAACACAACTGTTTAGGAGGAGATAGTGTGGCGGACAGACGGACAGCCAAACGGAGTCGATTAAAATATGCTCCAGTTCTTTTCAAAAAGCTTGGGGATATAAATAATAACATTTACTTTGTATAACCAACACATCAGAACATGCAATAGCTCCAAGTGGGTTAACGGTCATCTCTTGAGGTTGAGATTTGGGGGAACACCCCTGGAAGGCCCCCTGATCCGAAATCGAAAAAACTAAAACTGAACAATCCTGCGGACCATCGAGTAGAAGGGCCGTATTGGGTTTCAGAGCAATCAGTTGGTAAATAAGGAATGAGTAGGGATTCGAAGTTTGGGGGTAACCCCCACTGGGAGCCCCCATGATCCAAAATCGAAAAATTGAAACCTGAGCTATTGTGCAAGATACCGTCTTGTATTCATGTGTCAAGTTTTAGAACAATCAGCCGGATGATAAGGGAGGAGTAGCAAAAACAGCAAAAAGTTAATGGATGGACGGACAGACATCTGGACATCACGACCCATTTATTTATTTATTTATTTATCTATTTATATTTTATTATAAGTTAATCTCTTCGAGAATCGAGATTAGGTAACCTAAAAAGAGAGGAAAACTAAAATGCATATCGAGGAAAAGAGAGGAAAACAAGGCAAAACATTACATCTATCTATAATTCCAGTAATCTCTGTCTGTACGTTTGTACGTTTGTACGTCTGTACGTCTGTTTGTCTGTGACCGCTGTTTCTCGACAACCACGGGTCCGATATACTTTTAACTTGCCAGGTATATTGCTGGGGACCCGAGGATGTGCCTTTTCAAGGTTTCATATTAATCGGACAATTACTTACCGAGCTATGTCCAAAAAACGATTCAACCAATCAGAGAGCAGCGAACTATCGCGTGTGCCGAACGTGGCGGACACACTCTGCCTCGGATGGCACATTTGAGAGCGTATTCATTTATTTCACGTTTGCAAACTATGTTGGCGTTAAACTATGTTTTAAAACTAATAAAAACGAATTTGCGATTCATTCGCTTTCCTGCGCGTTTGTGCACGCGATGGCGATTTCTTTACCAAACTCCGGAAGCCGTTCGCTTTGGACCAAACCATTTCATGTAAATAGAGGGGGGGGATTGTCACTGTACTCACAAGCCGTTCGCTTTGGACCAAACCATTTCATGTAAATAGAGGGGGGGGATATAATTTTAGATATAGATATAGTACGGGCAATGCCCTAGTAGAGGTGAAAACTACTGATGGTGAAAACTACTGAACCTAGTCATTCTTCCAATGTTGCCAGAGAAGTTGCATATACCATATATGTATTTTTTAAATTGAGCCCTTCAGTTGCGCTCGATGTTGGAGAGGTCCAGTGTGCAAAAATACAAACATTCTTACCGTGTGATATTGCTAATGACATTCTCTCTGTCCTTGTCCAAACACACGGCGAAAGTGGATGAGCTTTTGAAGTCAATTTCTTGCACTCTGATCTGCAAAGCATCGTCAAAATTCCCATCAGTGGAATCTCAATATTATTTAACTATAAAGGTGGGTTTTCACGGGACACGCGAACGGTTCGCGAAGGATGCGAATGTCGAAAAAATGGCAAAGTCCAACATTCGTATTTTAGGCTCCAAAAGTTCGCCAAACATGCGCGGGGGTTCGGAAGCGTCGTCAATTGTTCGCATCCTGTTTCAAACATTTTTGAAATACCCGCCGAACAAAAAACGACTCCTGCGAACAATTGACGACGCTTCCGAACCCCCGCGCATGTTTGGCGAACTTTTGGAGCCTAAAATACGAATGTTGGACTTTGCCATTTTTTCGACATTCGCATCCTTCGCGAACCGTTCGCGTGTCCCGTGAAAACCCACCTTAAGCAAGAAAATAGGACCATAGTGATTGAAATGCATGGGAAGGAGCAGAATAATCGGGATATGGTAACGGGGTGAGTAAATGGTAGAATATGATGCCACTGGCCCTATGTATACGAGGAGTGGCAATAACTTGCAATTTGAAGCCATTTTGTTTCCATTGAGTACAGCAAACAACAACTTGTGCAAACCCACACACGAACAAGCCTAAATCACAACTCTACCATTTTTACCCCGGACATGCGAAGCGAAAAACGCGGTTAAGTAATTGGTTCATGTCAGTCCGTCTGTCTGTCTGTCTGTCTGTCTTCCTGTCAGTAAACGTCAGTTATTTTGAGTTATAGTAAACGTCATCGAGGAATAACTTATTTAAATTCAATATTATATTTTGAACATGAATTGGAAAAAAAAACCTGCCGTTTTACTGCACTTAGGCTCTGAATTTGTCCCGATCGCACATACACAGAGAGGAGTGAGATTATTTTTGACTCTATCTACCTGTCTGGCAGTCAACAAAATTGAAAATCATTCTAAATAGGAAAATTAAAATTACAGGAAAGAGAAAAAAAACAGGAATTACTCATAAAGGACACAAATAGGCATAAATAAATAATGTAACATGTTAGAGAGGGTGGTGTAATAGACACTGCGTCAACAGCAGTAGAATGGCGTTATATTCCGGATTTTTTTTTATATATGACTCAAACAATCTTTCTTTTACTTAAATTGAATTATATACTTGAACACTGTAGAACACAAATCATCTTCTTTGCACTTTAAAAACCTTTCTGTTTAGCAGTTCTTGAACATGTTAAATAAGGTGGTGTGCTAAGCTTGTGTAAATTTTTTTAAACGATCTTTTAAAATCAAATCATTATTTAATCAAAATTGAAGTACTGTACTGTAAAATCCCGACATTCGCGGTGGATATTTTCCTGAAAAATGTCATGAATGTCGAATTCACGAATGTCAGGGCATTGCTTGAATTGGAAAAGGGGGGATAGATTCCCTGTGGTTCGTTATTCATAAGGGAAAATTAAAAAAAATTTACGAACACAGATGTACATGATTACAGTTTCATTAAAAATGCTTACAAATAAAAAACCAACGAAAACAGCAGGTACTGTTTCCAATTTTTATTTAAGATACGGTACGATTAAGATACGGGGATGGTGACTGGGGATGTTTTTTTGTGCACATACAGCTGCTTTATGCGTGATGCATGGAAGATGCGTTTGGAATTGTTATGTGCGCGTCTGGTGGGAAATGCTTTATACGTGGCTGGAAGTGGTTTTATGTGTGACGCATGGAAGATGCTTTTAGAAGTATTATGAGCGCAGCTGGTGGGAAATGGTTTTTGCGAGCGCAAAAAACCGTGAATATGTGAAGCACACAGTCATGAATGTAGAAGCAGGTCACATTTTATGAACTGCGAATACGTAGAATCTGCGAATGTCGAAACCTGAAAGTCGGGGTTTTACAGTGTATACCTGAACACTGCATGTGGTAATGTGTTCTTTGAACTCTCTAGTTGCATATGCAATGTATAGATGGCCTTTGTGTAAAGAGGTATACCTTGGTGGTGATGACTCTTGGTTTCCCACTGGTCAGTTTTATGATCTCAGTCAAAGTTAAGTACAGCCATTCACCACCTGGTTCTGAAAATGACACACACAACAAATATCAACTTGTTTTGGGTATTTCCCCCAAATTATAACGTTTTCCATTTCACATCCATATCTCGTTTATTTAAAGGCAATGTTCATCTATCCATGGTGGCCGCTGAAGGCCCTTCTATTGACAAAGATACCACGGGATAAATTATGTTAACATGATTCCCAAGAAAGTTACATCCTTCCCAGAAGACATGCTCAGTAATGCAATATTTCCTGCTGGCCACAAAAGAATATCAGTTTATTTTTTGTACAATTTAATTCCAACAAAAATGGTAGCCCGGTTGAGAGAGCGCAGAGGCGAGCAGAATGACTATGTACTGCTGTTTTTAATCAAATAGTTACGTCAGCAAATTGGAACAATCCACATGTGCCACGACAATGGACAATTGATACGCCCTCTATTGATAGAGAGTCAAATTCCCTGTCATGTTAAAATCCCTTTACAGTCTGTAACTGGCTCGATGGATATAACAGACCTATTAAGTAAATAAATACAAGTTCCCTTCCAAGGAATTTTGACGCAGGAGGAGGACAATAGGCTCATCAAAGACTGCGCCATGATTGCCAACTTGTGATTGTTTGTCCGTGCTCCGTCCTTTTATATGCTGAGCATCAAACAAGGAAGCAGCACGTACTTGTCTACGACAAGGACAAGAATGGCTGTTAAAGCCACAACGTTGTCCTTCGGCAATGAACCCATTAACATTTTTCGTTTTTTCCCTACTCCTCCGAGGCAGCTCAACTGATCGATTTGAAACTCAGCATGATGATTCATGACGTCGATGCGCAAAAACGAATGGAGCCTTTTTTTTTTCATTTCCTTCCAGATGGTGAGATAATTAGGTAATTAACTCAAAATGTAATCTTCTGTTTGTATTTCCATCACATATCGTGAGATTCCATCATCGATGTTTCCTCATTATTTAATTTTAACCTCTTAATTTAATCTTACTCATTATTTAATTCAATCTCTTAAATAAATTTTAACCTCTTAATTTCAGTAATGCTCTCTTGCTTTGAAGAACGGGAAAGAAAGGGGGAAGGGAGGATGGGGAGTTGGGGTTGGGGGAGGACAGGAGCAGAGAGTGGACAGTTCTTTTCATACTTTCTAGTCCCTTTTGGGCTTTTTACACTTTTAGTCCTTTTGAGACCCTTTCAACACTGTGGACCCCTTTGGATCCCTCAAGACCCCATAGACCCCTTAAGACCATTTTGACCCCTAACACCCATAAGTCCACGGTCCATGCTATAATTATACAGTCCTACCTTCCCTAAGGTATCCTTTCACCTATTCCCATAAACGTAACAATATAATAGACCTAAACTCGAACAAGCCCTTTTGTTCATGTAAGAAGGAGGGGCAGCAATTTATACTTGATGTAAGACTGTTGTGTGGGGAAAAAATGAAAATGGAAAATAAAAGGGAAACACGAGTAACGTTTTCAAGTGAGAAAATGCAGCTTTGCACATGATGACCGACAAAATTTACAAATACATTTGCCTCTACAAGTAACAGGCAAATAGCGTCTGGAGTCATGACGTATGAAAGTTTGAACATCCGAAGGCAGTATGTTTTACCTGAGGTGTTGTCGCTCAGGGTACGGGTCAGTTTCAATGCCGTGCATTGCTTCATATTGTGGTGGTGCTGCAACCGGCCACTGAGAGAGACCTGAAGGAGAAACGGCGGCAACAGCCAAATACATTAATCATCTTGTAGAAATGGTAAAGTACATAATGAAGAATGTTTACATTTGAGAAGCAATGTTTATTTTACAAACAAGGAATTTGCCAAAAACATATCTGATGGTATCCAAAAGAGGCAGTTCTTTCAGGCTGTAGCAAAACCATCCCATTTGGAACTTTTTTAGGTGAAGGAACGATTCCTGATCATTAGGGACCATCTACATGTTACATACACAAGGAAGGATTGGGCAGAGGAGTGGGAAATTGAAAAAAAATGATGGAAAAATGAGGAGGGAAAGAGAAATTGAGAAAAATACATTAAAAAAACAAAAAGGAAGAGATGGGGAGAGAGAGAGAGGAGAGAGAGGATAGAGAGGAGAGAGAGGAGAGAGAGGAGAGAGAGGATAGAGAGGAAGTGGAAGATCGTTGAGAAGATGAAAGGGGAAAAGGAAAAGGAGATTATTAGAAGAAATATGTATTAAGAAGGGATATGGAAGGAAGATGTCTGAAGGTGAGAGAAGAGGGCAAATATTGCCTGCTTTTGGTTAAGTAAAGAAGAGGACAAAAATTTTCCTTACTTCATGTTCAACATTTCAAAGGATAAGAGCACGGACAATCCCCAAAGGTTTGTATCCACGGGAAAGAGGAAATTCCAAATTAGGAAATGCCCCGCTGAGTGCGGTGAGAAAGGCGGTGCCATTGTTGTGACGTTGCTGGTACCCAGAGTGCCCCGGGAAGTGACGGCACTTCCCCCAAGCTCAATGGCTGTGTCTATCTCATCTAACGGTCCTGCGTTGTGTCTCATGTATTCGTCTGTATATCCATGTGTGTGAGATGTATGTGTGGCAGCTCCACTGAAAGCCTTAGATCTTGCTTTAAAAACCGAGATGGTATTCATACAATACTTACTCCACGCAGTTGACTTGGTGCGGGGCAACTCTTGCTTTTTTTTTAAGGGTTTTTTTTCTTTTATCCAATATGGCTACCAGACCACGTGACTGATGACGTCATAAATTTGCATTCTCCAATATAAATGTTGCGTAGATCATGCTCAAGAAATTTCAAACTCACCGGACTAAGCGTTGTACTTGTTGAATTAATACTTCATAATGTAGGTAACAATGACGTCATCGTTAACAACACTTGTGCCCCATGTGGAGTTCTTTACAATGAGCTACGTTTCAATTTTTTCCATGGAGCAGTTTTGGAGATATAGAGGTACAAAGTTTTTCGTTTTTTCCAAGATGGCGCCTGTACCAAGTGACATATGACGTCATAATTATCACAAAAAAATGAAACACGAGTAGACACATACTATGGTGAAATTTTTGTGTCAATCGCACCAACAGTTGCTGAGAAAATGAATAAAAAATTTTTTAACAAGGTGGCATCCATACCTACTATGACATCATAATGTGACCCATGACATCATAATTATCACTAACAATTTATACACGAGTAGACACATACTATGGTGAAAATTTTGTGTCAACAAACCAAAGGTTGCTGAGAAAATGAAATGCAGACACATACAACATATGGGGTTAAGTGATGGTTAAGTGATCGGTGACGTACAATCAACGATCCAACCGATCACTTATCCCCGCTTTTCGCTTTGCGAGTGCAGGGTAAAAAGAAGTAATATATAGATGATGTGTTATCAGCATTCATCACCTTGACGGAGGCGTTTGGTCCTGACATCCTTTCACTGTAATATAATGTGGTCATGGGTTTAACATAAAAGTGGTACAAGTACTGAATGGCACACATTTTAAAATGACAAAAAAAAACAAAAAAAACAATCACATTATTTAAAAAATAACATTTCTATATTGCATTATTTCGTTCCACCTCTACTCCGGACTGTGTAAACACCTCCTTGAGTCTCTCCTGTCCATGCACATCTCAACACTATAAAATAGTGAACCATCGGAATCTTGTGATATCCCATATTCTGATTCCTGATCCTGATCGTTTCTATTCTCAATGACTCTCCTCTCCAGTCCTGCTGTACTCTTTCCTACATTTACCTGTTGGTCATCTTTTACCATCTGTTCACATTGTCTCTTTCTCGACTTATGCCCCTCTGTACTCTTGTTCTGTCCATGTGTCTCTGTTTAACATGCCGGCTGGTGTCTGTTCCTTGCGCAATCCCCGTTGTCTGCTTGTCTGATTGTTCCTCTCTGATCCATTGCTGATGTGTCAGCCTTTCACCCCTTCGTCATTAATCTCTTCCATGAGCCTGAATCTCCATATTAAAAATAAAATAGATGCTGTTTGTTTATCAAGAGGAGAAAGGCAAACAAATTGTACCAAAACTGCATGACATAGTGCATACATCGGCAAACAGATTCACATACAAGGATTTCACATCACACCATATTAACTGGGATTGCAGGTAGGCGTCTCACATGGAGCGGAAAATGAAATTTGCAGTACCACCTTTTCTGACCAGGACTCACTCAATGCATGACCAAACTAGAACGGCACTCAGTAGAGCACATACCTCCACCAGGCTGAACAGTTAATGTTTTATATCCCACTGATAGGTCAGATCTGGATCTGGACCTGAACCAAAATCTAATGGTGTTGTTCTTGTCAACAAACCATATCATCCACCAAGTTTTGGTATAGGTTGTCCACAACTTTTTGAAATATTGTGATATACAGTCACGTGAAAAAGTAAGTACACCCCATGTAATGTTTTGACTTTTTCAACATATTTCAACATACATCTATTTGATCTTCATTTCAACAATACTGATAGATAAAGTGATATAATACAACAAATATCATGAACATTTACATTTTGTAGTCCATTGTATAATTTAAATAAACATAAATGCAAATTTCGCATGTGGAAAAAGTAAGTACACCCTTGGCTCTAATAGGTGGTATTGCCCCCTTTGGCAGAAACAACCTCAAGTAGGCGTTTCTTATAACTGTCTACCAGTCTCTGACCTCGACTGGGAGAAATTTTTGCCCACTCCTCCATGCAGAATTCTTTCAGCTGTGCGACGTTTGAGGGGTTTCTTGCATGCACAGCTCGTTTCAAATCCCCCCACAACTTCTCGATGGGATTTAGATCCGGGCTTTGACTTAGCCATTCCAGAACCCTCCATTTCTTTCTTTTCAGCCATTCCTTGGTGGATTTACTGGTATGTTTAGGGTAATTGTCAAGTTGCAAGGTCCACCTTCGGTTGAGCTTCAACTTTCCGACAGATGGCCTCACATTATCCTCAAGCACCCTCTGGTACAATGAATAATTCATAGTGGATTCTATGATGGTGAGCTGCCCAGGCCCTGATGCAGCAAAGCTGCCCCAAACCATAATATTTCCACCACCATGCTTTACAGTTGGTATCAGGTTCTTGTGGTCAAATGCTGTCTTTTGGTTTTCGCCAAACATGTCTTCTGGTACTGTGGCCAAATAGCTCTCCCTTTGACTCATCTGTCCAGAGCACATTGTTCTAGAAGTGCTGGTCTTTGCCTAGGTGTTTATTGGCAAACTTTAGTCTTGCCCTGATGTTATTTCTGGACAGCAAAGTTTCCTCCTGGCACACCTCCCATGTAGATCAAATTTGTGCAGCCTCTTTCTAATGGTAGACTCGTGCACTTTGACATCAACTGTGGCAAGAGCTACCTGTAGGTCCCGTGATGACATTCTGGGGTTCTTTCAAACTTCTTTCAGCATCTTGCGGTCTGCTCTCGGGCTGAACCTGCTGGGGTTGCCTGGCCTGAACAAGTTGGCAGTTGTTTGGAATCTTCTCCACTTGTAGATGATCTTCCGGACAGTTGAATGATTGATTTCAAATTGTTTGTAGATCTTTTTACATCCCTTCCCAGACTCGTAGGCATCTATAACCTTCTTTCTGAAGGCCTCAGAGAGCTCTTTTGATCTAGGCATGGTGACGCCGCACACTTCAACAACAAAGAGCAAACCAAACGAAATGTCTGAGGTTTAAATAAGACAGATTCCTCCAAGATCCTCTCTAACGATGTTCTAATCATTTGCACCTGAGCTGGTGCACCTGATTCTAATTTTAGGTATTTGAAGTAGTGATAAATGTAGGGGTGTACTTACTTTTTCCACATGCGAAATTTGCATTTATGTTTATTTAAATTATACAATGGACTACAAAATGTAAATGTTTCATGATATTTGTTATATTATATCACCTTTATCTATCAATATTGTTGAAATGAAGATCAAATAGCTGTATGTTGAAATATGTTGAAAAAGTCAAAACTTTACATGGGGTGTACTTACTTTTTCACATGACTGTATATAGTTTATGGTCCTCTCTCTCAATGGTGAAGAATTACTTAGAAAATTAAAAAATTCTCGTTTGCAGATCCGGATTCAGATCTTCACCATCATCGAACTGATTTGTCCTTGTCACACATCCAACTTGTCCACCAAGTTTCGTCCAAATCCGTCCATAACTTTTTGAGATATCATGCTATATATTGGTTTTAGCCGTGTCGGTTCAAACCGATAAATGGTTTAAAAAAAAATTTTTGATTGGTTAAAACAAAAATGGTGAAGAATCACTTAAAAAATTTATCTTATCCGGATTCGAATCTTCACCAAAATCGAATCCATTCGTCCATGTCACATGCCCAACCTCTCTACCAAGTTTCGTCCGATTCCATTCATAACCTTTTGAGATATCCTGTTCACAGACAGACAGGAGTGAAAACATAACCTTCATTCACCTTCGGTGGCAAAGGTAAAAAACATGGATAAACTAAAAGTGAGAGTGATCAGAGAAAGGGCAGGTATAGCTAAGCTTAATCACCGACATTGCGTGCCTGGTGTCCCATCTGCACTGGTCATGGTTCGAGCTCCCTATTCTATGTTGATATGTCCATTGTCATCGAATGTCCTTGTAATTCGTTTTAAAATACAATGGCAGCTCCTGATTGTCCTCGTCTTGATTGAAATATTTGTACAAGTTCCTCCACGAGCCTTCGATTGGTTAAATTTTTTTTTTTAATCATCTGTTGCTCTGGTGAACTATGACATCAGCAGAAGGTGACCGACGGAAGTAAACATACCTTGTGATAAGTGATATCCAAGGGCACTGGATTCCCTGCACCTTCTGGATGGAGATTTCCATATCCTGAAAAATACATTTGGATCATTTTATAAAGTCTGTTGCACATAATTTTCTAAAAATGAGGATCTCTGATGCTAGATCACAGGTTGGTATCAATTTGAGAGCACGTAAGGTAATCGCGTTTCTTTTACCTCCCGAATCATCTTGATTGAATACAAGTTCCATTTCCTGGATGAAAATTTTCTGCTTGTCCTCATCCAACGATGTCATCTAGGAAAAAGAAAATAAAACATGAATACATCAGTAATCTTCTTCTTCTTGCATAGCATTTGCATATCAAGTAGCATCATTTGCTGGGGGTGCCACTCTGTTGCTGATGCAGTGCCCCCTGTGGGTTAGAGCAGGAATTCGTAGTTTGTTCAGGGTGTCGGCTCAGTTTGCGCTCGGTTTGCCTTTACACTGTTGGGTGAGAGACGCCACCTAGTGGTTTGTAGGTGAGAAAAGCTTGAAGCATTGTGATTTATAAAAGTGGCTGATTCTTCCTTTTCTGAAGAAAGACGATCATAACTCTAAGGGCATTTAAAAAAAAAATCTGCCACGATTTGCGGACTGGCATCACACGTAATCTAGACAAGACATGGACAGGTCAAGCAGTTTAGCCGCTCTCCCTGAAGATAATCAATTAGCCATCTTTGTTTTCAACTCCCCATCTAATGGTGACATGCTACTTATCCCAAGACTTCATTTCCAGAGGTTCAGAATTCAAATACTTCGTATGATGCTGCTTTCAGCCGATGTTAACCCACAGCCTCTAGGATGCCAGTCCCCTCCACAACACAACAACCACAATATAGCCATTATTTTGACTTGACAGGTACTGTACTGTATTATTGTTCATACGTGTGTACTGTGTGGGTTGCAACATTCCAAAGCCGTTCTCACCGTAACCTGGTGCAGCTGCAATGGAATCGGACAGCGTGCATTACGGCAGTAGTAGAGCAATGTGTTGGCCCATAGTTGTGGGGTTGATGCCGCTTGTCCCGACTGTTGAGTCTGAAAATCCAGCATCTCTGGTTAAAAATCATCTTCTTGTGCAAATATGTCGATTACGCTAGCTCCCGTTGTGCAGCAAGGCCTCTATTTCAAACAGGCATCAGTGAATAGTCAAAAACAGTACCAATTCCCCTCATCCATTACAATCAATAAATATGAAAAGCCATTTTTCTCAAGACAATATCAAGGTACAAACACAACTACATTTAACGACCTTGGTAGAGTGGCAACAAATGGCCACCATAGGCACAAACCAAAATGCAAGATAAACAAGAAAAAGAGCAATCAGAGATTGCAAACCCTCACCAAGAAGTATTTTCAGTGGTTGTTAAGGCTTTTGTGTTAAAACAAATATGGCGGCCGAACCACGTGACCGATGACGTCATCATTAAAAAATTTCTAAACTACTTTATTCCGAGATTATGCTCAAGAATTTTCATCTCGATTGGATGAAGTTTTGTACTTGTCGAATTATGACGTCATAATGGAGGCACCTATGACATCATCATTAACATATTTTATTCCCCATGGAGAGTTCTTTACAATGAGCCATGTCTCAATTTTTTCTATTCAGCACTTTCGGAGATATAGAGGTGCAAAGTTTTTCGATTTTTCCAAGATGGCGGCCGAACCACGTGACCGACGACGTCATCATTATTTTTTTTCTCCCCCAGGTTATGCCGACATGGCACTCAATAAATTTCATCTTGGTTGGATTAAGTTTTGTACTTGTCGAATTATATTACATCATCATTAACATATTTTATTCCCCATGGAGAGTTCTTTACAATGAGCCACGTCTCAATTTTTTCTATTCAGCACTTTCGAAGATTATAGAGATGCAAAGTTTTTCGGTTTTTCCAAGATGGCGGCTGAACCAATTGACCTATGAGGTCATAATTATCATTCAAAAAAATTGTACAGGTGGAGTTGCACCGATGGTGAAAATTTCCTGTCAATCGGACCTACGGTTGCAGAGAAAATCTTATTTATTCTGTGCGGACAAACAGACAAACAGACTCAAATGCAATACCCTCTCCGCAGGCGAGGGTAATGAAAGCAGTCTTCTTCTTCTTTTTCCATATGCAACACATGACTGAGAGCAATAATTTGCTGTGGGAGCAGCTGTGCCACTGATGCAGTGCCCCCTGTAAGTTAGAGCGGAATTTTGTAGTTTTCTTAATGGTGCCGGTGATAACTTGTTTAATCGTCGTGTAGGATCTTCCACCATGGGATCTTCAACGTCCACGCAACTAAGGCTGGCGGACGGGATGCCCAGTTTAAAGTAAATCCGAGGGGCGGCACACACATTGACGAATCACCCTGACTGTGAAACACCAGGATGGCAGTTTATATCTAAGTCAGGATTCAACCTCAGGCTATGCAGGTCAGAGGTGATGTGCACACCTCTCGTCTAGGCTATCCTGCAAACCCAAATGTGCAGGTGAAGTTCAATATAGGCCTCACAAAACAAGTAGATGGGACTGCTGGGTATTTTAGTTATACAAAGAATCAAATTTGGCATTTGCTACAATTCTTATTTTCAAAAATCGACTTTTAAAAATAAAAAACCTCAACCTGTATATCATCCACTGAACTGAAAATGTGTATTGGGAAAGGCTTTCTTGTTTTGAAGGACTCATTCCTTAAAATGTCACTTCACCCTCTTTCCCACGGCAATTATCACACCTGTCTCAATATTTGGTTGAGAAAATTAATTGTCCTCCTTTTTCCACTGAGCAGTCTGACTCTAGCTAGTACTTATAAAAAATAGCTTTCCATTGTGTATATGTGGGTGTTAATTGCCGTGTACTACAAAGTAGAAGGGATCTTTAAAAATTAATAAACAAACAAAAAACATACCAATTCAAATAGTCTCTGGAAGGAACACAGATATAATCGATTTGGATTATCAAGATTCGACAATACAAGGATGTGTAAAAAATATTAAACTACTGTGTTTCAGAATTTTTATTTTTAATAGGAATATGACACTAAAGTTACTTCTTGAATCAAAACAAGTAAAAATAGGGGCAATACCTTTGGGCGCTCACCTGCTGGAATAAAGCAGTATACTACACTGACGAAAGGTATTTTAAACAGGACCACGGTATTTTAAACCAATTTCAATGGTTGCTAGAAGACAGGGCAGCATGTAGAATCATACTAATGTAATTATAAAACTTTAAACAAACAAACAAAAAATACCTATTTTGGGGGGCAACCCCCTCCCCCACCCCGTATACCTCCTCAGACCAAAACTTTTCCAATGCCTTGAACAAACATTGGTACATCATGGGTGATTAAGGTTGTGGTGAAGTTTCATTGAAATCGTGTGTAGTTTCTGAGAAAAGAGGAAATACCTTCTTTGGGGGGGAACTGCCTCCCACCCCCCTGTTGACCCCTTCAGGACCAAATCTTTTTTTTTTTTAATGAAGTGAACAAACTTTGGTACAACACGGGATATTAAGATTGTGGTGAAGTTTCATCAGAATTGCATGTGTAGTTTCTGAGAATAAAGCAAATACCTATTTTGGGGATTCTCCCCCACCATACACTCCCTTAGGGCCCAGTTTTTTAATGTCGTGAGCAAATTTTGGTTCATCATATATTACCTATTTTGCCATGTATTACCATCATGTATTAAAAATACCTATTTTGGGGGTTCAAACCTGGACCCAGTTTGACCCCCGTAAAACCCCTTCGACTTCGATTTTCTTAGTGCCGTCAACAAACTTCGGTACATCATGCGTGGTGAAGGTTGTGGTCAAGTTCATTCGAAAAATTGTGTGTAGTTTCAGAGAAAAAAGGAAATACCTACTTTGGGGGGGGTCAAACCTGGATCCACTTTGACCCCCGGTAAACCCCCTTAGACCCCGATTTTTTAAAATCCCGTGAACAAACTTTAGTCACAACACAACCAATATAATTTGTGCCAAATTTGGTCGCAATCCCATCAGCGGTTTCGTAGAAGAAGTTTCGCAAGTGTTTACAGACGGACTGACGGACGGACATGCGCCATCGCATAAGCTCCCCTGAACGTCGTTCCAGGTGAGCTAATAAATATTCGTATGCATCCTGTGACTGCTGGTTGCATCATTGCTGGAAACACGGTTGCAAACATCATTGCCTGGGCTAAATAAAAATGTATACTGTCTTTCACTTTGATGATATTAATCATTTTACAGTGAGTACTGCCACGTTCCTATAAGGAATCGGACGACTTACAATGCGTTCAGGACACGGTGCATGTGTGTACATTCGGGTCCTTTTTTATCATGTAAGTCATCATGGAATTTACGCCACGGCGGTTTTCGTGCTTTGCTCACAGAGCTTCCCTGCCGAAGTGTTAAACAGCACGAGAAAATTACAAAGGGACAATTACAAAGGGACAATTACAAAGGGACAAAGGGACGAGAAAACAATTACAAAGGGTCAAACTTCAACCCATTGAGACAAGATGAGCTGTTTTCTCAATCCGCAACATCTCCACCATGAAGGTGACAGAAACAATAATTCCTCCACCGGCAAGAATCTCTTCAATTCCTCGAACACTGGCCTACATAGGGATGCAAAGGTCAGTATTACGACTATCTTGATCCGAGAAAATTCCATGAGCCTCCTCCTCCTCCTCTTCTTCCACAACCCTCAGTATTTTGACTTAACCGTAGATGAAAAAATGTACATGATGCGGATGAGGACGTGTGAATGTGCTCCAACATTCTAACAGTTTTCCATCTACTTGTGTCTTCGCATTTCAGCTTTACACTGTGGCCTTCTTTTTAAAATGCATCATTTGTTCCAAGTCTTAACATGCAATGTTTGAAGGCGGGAAATGATTCCATTCCAATGCGGCAGGAATCATAATTCCAATGGGAAAATGAAAGATGTTATTAAAAGTTGCAAAACTGAAGTTGATGATAAAATTGGCACGGCAGCTTTGATGGCGACTAGATGTGAAAGATTCAGCAAAGCGATTGGTACGTATGAACCGTCAACCGCTCACTAGGCCTAATCCCAGAACATAGATTAGTACTCGGGCATCCTGGAGGCCGAGTTACTGTGAGTGCTGGATTCCGATTACTGGATTAGACTACTACTAGCAACGTACATTTGAGCGCGTTTCCGGAAATAGTTAAAATTGAACAAATTTGAGATGGTATTAAAAGGACGTTTCAGGTATTAAAAGGCCTCACACATCGGATATCAAATACCTGGGTGGCAGCTGATGTTAAAGAGCTTCCGCACAGCTTCAATCTGTTCATACGTTGCAATCCACAGTCCCTTAACCAAACTTTGATTGAGATGTGCAAATGTGCTTAATAACACCAAAAATATACCATTTTCCTATCTTGCCTGTGTCGTATCCACAATTTCGGTAACTTGACATTTATTTATGACATTTATCCATGACTTAGTTTACAAACACTGAACATCACCATCCATTTTACTAAAAGCGATCATCACTTGACACAGTCTATATGGGTATATTGTGTTAGTGTGAGAAATCTCTAAGGATATCCCGGAGACTCAATAGCTCAGTCGGCTGTCACTGCGTAAGTGATGTGGTTCGTGCGTTTGAGTCCCGGGTTGAGTCAGAATTTTTTCACACTAGCCCCACGCAGGAATTTGCTTCCTGTTTCATATATATATAAATAACTGAATTCAAGGCCTACTCCTATTCCAAAAACATGAGATATTTTAGATCTACATGCGATTGCAAACACGAAAACAGGACCGCAGTCTTTAGGGAGTTTCTGAAGCCAGGATGCAAGGAAGGTGCTGCGAAGTTATTTTCTATTAAAAAGAACAAGTTATATTAGCATGGTTTCATGACATGATATTTGGAAGATCCTTCCCTTTGCCCTTACCATTGACTGAGCAGACACAAGGCTATCGAACCTAGAAATAATGCCTTCATACCAAGGGTCCAGGGTTGAGAGGTATTTTCCAATTTCGCAATAATCGTCCTGCAAACAGAAAACAGACATTCATTCCAGTGGGAATTTAGGAATGACTCGATCCTAACAGTTTAGGTATTCCATAGCATGATGTAAAGGTAGCGCATTTACAGTGAGCTGTGATGTTTGAGATCTATCCTTGGTTCATTGTAATGCTAATCTGTATTGCTCTGCCATTTTGCTCTTCTGCAAGCCTTGGTATCAAGCACAAATGCACTTTGAAAAAGTTGCTAGTTGAAAACTGCTCACGACTCACAAATCTCTTTGCAAGAACAGATACACACTGGGAAGTTGCATGGATTCACAAAATCATGCAGCATTTGAATAAAATTGAATAATACTCATCCTTGTGAATGTGAGTCTTGGTTTGAATTGGCAAAGTTAAACATGGATGGTAGTCTTTCTTTTTTGCTCCGATGGTAATTAATAAAAATGATACAATGAAGGACAAACACTTGAAATGGGAGTTGCACCTCGATTCCCATGGTGTTCGAGATACTTTTATCGGCTTTCAGTTTGTAAAACACCTTGTCAAAATCATCGTTTACTGCCCACTAAAATGGTCATGAGTTTACAAGATGTGCATGGATAATGGAATTTCATGTTCTTAATATGTTTTACTTGCTGAAGTACCCGGCATTGTCTTGGGGGTGAGAGGGAAGGGGGATGGGTTGGAGGTGGGGATGGATAGGGGAGGGGGGGGTGAGGAGGTAGGAAGAAGGGGAAGAGAGGAAGGGGAGGAGAGGGGAAGGGGCGAAGGGAGAGGAAGAGGGGAGGCTGACAAATTTACCCATGAGAAGAGTGCTTTAACCTCAGGATTGCCCAGGTAAAAAAGGAAACTGCAATACCCTCTCCCACCACCACTAGGTGGCGCTACACCATACACATTTACAAAGATAATTTACGCCACACCCCCACGTGAGGTCACGGCCACATAGCCTATGTTACCCCCCCCCCCTCCCCCACCACACAAACACAAAGTTGTATTTGTAACCCGAGTTTGGAGTTTGTAACTTCAAAGATGTGGCCGTGTATAGAACACATACATAGAGAGGGAGAGAGAGAGGGAGATTTTTGCCTTTTATAGGTATAGATATATGATCTTTACATGACATGAACAGCAAAACAATTTGCTTATTAATGCACAAACAAATTTGTTAATGTTGCTATTAACATCAGAAACTCAGCAAAAGTAAAACATGATGATATATTCACCTCACAGACAAAGAAAGCACGTAAAGTAACATGCGATGTCACTCGGAACATACTCGACACCCCCATTTCACCCTACATTTCTATTTCTTTTGGTTTGCATTTGTCTTTCTGGGGCAAAATAAGTGGAAATCTGCAATTCTGCAGAAATGTGGCACGTCTCGTTACTTTTAATTCAGTTATTTAAAAGTACCGATCTTTAATATAAATACGATGACTTTGAAAGGAAAGTAATGGTATATTTTCACTTTTTAACATGATTAAAACAACCAGTAGATAGTGTGCTCAGTTGTGAGGGGGGGGGGGGGGGGTGGGGGGGGGGGGTTAGAGGGAGTTCAAGTTATTAGTACAAGTGGGGTCACCCGTGGGAATCCCACGGGCATGGAGGTGTATCGTTCCGATCGGTGCAGACGTTTTTGTGGTACCCAGGACAATAACGTTAGGCAGGAGTCCAAACCCGAAAATGCTGGAGACCAAAGCTGAAATTGGAAAAACAACATACCCTATTTTACTCCAGGGGGTCCCAGGATTACCCACTCAATATATCGTTGCGATCGGTTCAGCCATTTTTGCGGTACCTGGGAACGGATGGACAGACAGATGGACAGCCATTTGGTGAATTTTAGTAAAGATGAAGGTATCGACCCCTGTGTCTGCAACGCGTAGCTCATAGGACTTTTCTTCATGTAATATAGACATGGGGATAAGGATAAGTTGTCCTGTTTGTGTATGTGGCACTGGGAGACGGCATAGTCATTCTTAGTCTTGGAGGTTATGGATGTCCTGTCACGTGTTTGTCGTGTTGAACCAGGTGGGAGCCGGGCAACAGGAAGGTACTTCGTACTTTCCCCACGTCCGTGTCATGGCATGTCTTTCCACCCCCTCCCTTCACACACAAGGGGAGGAAGAAACTCAGAACCTCCAGAATGGTCGCCTTTGATTTGCAGCGAGGGAGGTGGATCGCCATTGGACCACGCCTGTAGATTGGGTAAAGGCGATGTTGCTATGCGTGAGCACGGTGTGTGCCTGATGGGCGCTCTGTAAGCGCCAAAATAGATGCATTGAGGGCAAGGAGGAGTTGCAAAAGGCACGAGTCTCGCGATTCACTAAGCATTTTGTTGATGTAAGGGTCTGGTGGGCACAAGCTGCCTGCTGCACAAACCTGCTATCCGGCCTGGGACTTACTGTCCACTTCTATAATCTCACCGATTCATTGTGAATGGGTGTTGTGCGTGTGGGCCCATAGCCAGTGTTAGTTTGCTTTCCATAACAAGGACAGTCAACCCTTAAATATCATGAGTTTGAATATCGCAGTTTTGACCAATCGCGGGCAACCTATTTAGTTATTGTGGGGCTTAAATTAGACCAATCACAGTTTTTGAGCCGAGTTGTGATGGTTATCTCACACCACAAGCCTTTTGTTGCTTACCACGCACTATTAATAATGGTGCTGAAGCATAAAACAATGGACAAAAATGATTTTTGAAAATTTATTTATTTGCTGGTTTACGGAGCTGCAGAACCATTTATAAAAGAAACACATCGACTGATTACAAAGGGAAACAATTTAAGAGCTTGATAGGGGACGAATGGTGTGGGCTTTAGATACATTACAGAAGGGAGGGGCCTTGTTTAATCGGCTTCTGAACGTTTAATCTGCTTCAACGCAGCAGGAGACTTCATCGTAAAGCCAATATACAGACTTGGCATTTAATATGGAATTTTTTTTTTTTCTTGACTTGGGTTTACTTTCTTAACTCAGTATATCAATCTGGTGAGTTTCTTTTACACTTTGGTGATTTATTTGTTAAAAGAACCATGTCACTTATTGTCTGTCGCAGCAAGAAGTCAACAACAGGATTATATCACAGGTGGCGTGGCAAAATGTACGGACAGGTGCATTTGATGATTGGCTTCACAGTCGGGTATACAAGGGTTGTTGCGTTCTGTATTAGTGTAAAACAACTGCTGCACGTCTCCAAAAGTTATTGCCGCTTCCTCTGGAGATGGTCCGTCAACTCAACAATGCTGTTTGTCATGGAGTGGTGGCTTTACGAAATTATGGCATGAAACAGCGTGCTATTGCTCGGCAGTATGGCATCACTCAAGGTCAGGTGTCAAAGATCCTGAAACGAAATGCTCAGAGGGGTGTCCCTACTCCAATACCGAGGCCAGGAAGTCCCCGCTGAACCACAAGGAGGGATGATCGCCAGCTGCACCGGTTAGTCCGCAATGGCCGTACCAAGTCAGCTAATCGGCTTAGGGCTGAGTGGCAGCAACTGACAAATGTGCCTGTATCCAGAAGGCTAGTCAACCAACGACTGGTTCAAGCAGGCTATCGTGCCAGGCATCCCCTGACAAAGCCACGCCTGACCAGACAACACCACCAGCGCCGATTGCAGTGGGCCAGAGAGCACCGTCAATGGCAGCCAGGACACTGGAATCACGTGATCTTCAGTGACGAGTCTAGATTTCTGGTCTATCGTCAAGATGGCCGCATCTGAGTGCGCAGACAAGTGCATGAAGCCTACAACAAAGATTGTATAGTGCCAAGAGTCCAAGCTGGAGGTGGTGGGGTGACCATTTGGGCTGCTTTTCATGCAGGGGGCAAAACTGACCTGGTTGTTCTGAATGGAAACCTGAACCAGTTCAAGTACAGGGCCATTCTGGAAGAAACATTGCTTCCATTTGCTCGTGCAGCCTTTCGAGGAAACTTTGTCTTCCAAGATGACAATGCACAGCCTCATCGTGCTCGCATGATCGAACACTTTCTTGCTGACCGTGGTGTAGAGCATATGGAGTGGCCTGCCATGTCCCCGGATATGTATCCGATAGAGAACTTGTCGGCAGAATTAACGCATCAAATCGACCACTTGGACCAGCAGCCGACCTCTGTGCGTGAATTGCAGCAGGCTATTGTCACTGCATGGCAAGCGATTCCTGTCCAAACCTTGGCAAATCTCGTGAACAGCATGCCTCAACGTGTACGTGCTCTCCTGAATGCTCGTGGGGGTTACACGAAGTACTGAACTGTAATTTTACTGTCCGTAATCCCAGTCGTAATTTAACTTTTGTTTTTGTTGAAAAACAATTTGGCTAATGCGCAAAATAAAGAGATACTTCTGGAAAACGTACAGAAGTTTAACACAGTACTGTCCATGAATTGAGTTCGATATCAGTTTACATCACTTTCAAGGATCAATTTATTTGTTTCGAAATGTCAAATGTGGTTTTTGTTTCTTTTAAAGGTCACATTAACAAAATCGAGAATAATTTCAACATAATTCCAATGAACTTTTGGTTCTAAGACATCTTGAAAAGTAAGTTCACCCCCACAAAAAAAAAATTCCATATTAAATGCCAAGTCTGTATATACGTATATATTTTACATGTTTATTTCAATTGTCATGTGTTTATTTTTAGCTGCCACCCACCTTCCTTTATATTTTCTCAAATCCCAGGAACCTAACCCCCTTTTTCCCATCAGCCCTTGGTTTTAACTATCACGGTTTTGAATATCACAGCATTTTCCAGGAACGTAAACTCCGCAATACTTAAGGGTTAACTGTATCGTGTTTATTTATTGTCTTTAGGATTTGTCTTTTGTCTTTAGGACAACAGATTCCATGTCCGTTTTGTTGTGCTTAATAAATTATTTATACGAGCAAATAATTCGTCCATACAAATGGGTTAATTCCCCCAGAAGTATCGAGACGGGATGACTTGTAATACCCATCCCTACTGGGAGTGGCGCTTCCTGATACACATTTACATCGAGTGAAATGGGATGCTCTCCCATACCCTGAACCCCTGTGCTCTCTTTTTATTTAACCACCTAAAACCTTCCCGTGCACACCCTAAGTACAACCACCATTTTAAAACTCATTCCGTCCAGCGGTTTAAGAGTACAGCACATAGAAGTCAAACAAATACACAAATACAAGAGAAAAAGACACTTTTTGTTTGAATTATATATTGTGTGATTTCCTAAGCCTGAAAGTGTGTCTTCATGCCGTCTTTCTGGTGTGCCAACAATTTGGATTATTGAGACTCCCTGGAGGATTTAATTAGTGTTAATTCTAGGATTGATAATTATAGACGTGGTTTACACCTCGTTTGGAGTGCAACGCGCATTCTCCGCTCAGGTGAGTTTTGTAATTAAATTATTTATGGCCATTAAAGCTTTTGTTCGACATGTACGGCTCCCACATGGTTGTGGTCAAAGCGACTGATATTGGGGTCGTACATGCGACAGCACGGAAAGGTATAAATTAAAATGCTCTGTTCAAGTCCAAGATGAATAAGTATAGGCCTGGTACTTTTTTAAAATACAGTGAAATGTTTGTTCTTCTTTACAGTTGCTCTCACATATGAAGAATTGTTCGTTTTCAGACACAGTACGGAGCCATGGCACATCCCATGGGGTGTTACGTTACCGACATTATGGATAACCTTTAATTAATTATCAGCTCAGAGTGTGAATTCTAAGGAATGCCAGTTGAGAGTGCCAAGAGATCTGGTCTCCGCACGAAGAAAAGTCAAACCACAATCCAATAATGTGTAACATGAAATACGAGGCTCGTACCACTTTAGTATCAGACTGCACAGGTATGTAGTAAAATTGAAGGTGCCAGTGTCTTGAAATTTTCTGGTTTTGTGCTTGCAATGTTCTAGCAATAAGGAAAAGAAAAGATGTTATAAACAAAAGGCACAATAATAAATATTCAAGAAAATAATAAAATCGAACCAAACAACAACTTATGAGGTCAACATTCAAAATCTTAGGCAAAGATTAAAATGATGTTCGGTCAACGTTTGCCTATTGCAGTTCCATGATTCCCCCCTCACCATTGGGAACAAACTCAACAGCCAGGAAAATGCCATCAGTACAGTCATTGATGAAGACCAATTGGAGCGTGGTCGGAACCTTAGACTAGAGACTTGTTTTCTGGGTACCACCAACAATAGTAGTTTGGTATTACCTTCAATTTTGAAATGTAGAGCAGGTTTAGATTTTGAATTCAAAAGCATGTTTGTGATGCTGCCAACTTCAGGAAGGACTCTACTGGCTCTCCAGAAGTGCTCTTCTGGATTTTACACAACCCTTGAGACAGAAGTTCGTCCCTCCGTCATGCGCCTTCACATGCAAAAGTCGCTCATGTTGCTGTGAAAGAACTCCACTTTAACAAAGTGGGACACACTGATTCACACTGAGTCTGTCTCTGGAGTCAGCTCCCCTTCCACCCCTTCCCTCACTTCAAATGGCACCACAGCCGACTCCATTTGTGAGGAGGCCGAATGCCTCAATTCTGTGTTTGCTTCAAAATCTTGTGATCCCAATCCCTCTCCCCCCCCCTCTCTCTCTCTCTCTCTGTAGAGATGGTGAGAGTGTGAAATGTATCAGGATTGAAAGGCACATTCCAAGTGTTTGACCAGCTTGTGATTTTTCAAGGTCTGGAGCGAGAGAAGAGCCTACAGCCTGTCTGTCTGAAGGATGAGAGATGTCACAGCAGAAGGTGGAATAATCAGAAAATGGATAAAGCGATTTTTCACAAAGAATGAAAGAGATCATTTATGAAGATCAGGAATAGGACTGGGCCCAGAACACTGCCTTGGGGCACTCCATCCTTGACAGGGAGAGGAGATGAAAGGATTCCATTGACATCCACACGTTGGCTACGAGAGGAGAGGAAGTCAGTAAGCCATGTGTGGAGTTGGCCTTGAATTCCATTGACAGACAGTTTTGAGAGGAAGGCAGGCTGCCAGGCTGTATCGAAAGCAAGAGATATGTCCAGATAGATGACCCTGATCTCAAGTCTGACATTGAGGGCCTCCATCCATTGTTGGGTGAGTCGAAGCAACATGACCAAGGTGGAGTGATCTGGTCTGAAATCCTAACTGCTGATCTGAGATGAGGTTGTTGGAGAAAAGGAAGGATTTCTTATCAACTGCGATGATGGATTCCATGAACTTGCTGATGATTTGAAGTAAGCCGATAGGTCTGTAGGCCAAAAACGTTCCAGAAGGTGGGAATAATTGGGGCTGTTAGAAGAGGAGTAGTGGATAGAGCATGTGCGTACAAAAACAAACAAGAGAAGACCATGCTTGGATGGAAAATCATGTGATACAATAAAAGATGGCCTGTTAATGGATGCTGAAGGAGAAATAAGTTCCATTATGGTGTTCATAGGCCTTGGTAATAGTGGTTTTGATTGGGGAAGAGGCCATAATGCGCAATATATAACCCAACCCGGATGGATTCTACTCGATTGGAATTTAGAAATCCCACTTTTATTATTTTACACAATCACAGCACAGAATTAGACAAATATCTGATTAATTAATCTCATTCAAGGTTCGTTTATTTTAATTGAGGAGCCGGAATAAAGCAAGTAGGTACCGGAGTTTGCAGTAGGCGCCAGCAAGTCTACCCAGAGTTTTGTCCATGCCAAACAAAACAATATGGAGCTGCTGAGGGCCAGGATGAGGGTGCAGTCCATGCAGGTGCATGCACGTTTGCTCGCAGCAGCATGAATGTGGACGTGCCAGGGCTTTGTCTCCATAACTTTCCGATGGACTTCTAAGGAAATTTCTCAAGTTGCAACCTGGCCGACGCCTCATTGCAGCCTTTCGATTAAGTCTGGGCGACTGGCGATTTAACGTAGCCACATGCTCCTCCTCGTCAACTACCAACGGCTGTTTAGGAAGTATCTGGTCAGCATTTTCTGCTTCCGTTCCTAGAACCTGTTCATGTAGCAAAGCAGCATCGCAGGGCGGCTCTAAATGTTGTGAACTTCCCGTGTTAGGTGGACCATGGTGAGCTACAGGAAAAAGTGAAGGTTCCTTTGAACAGGTTAAATTTGCTTCCTGTGCATCACTGTTGAGCAAGTGAGTGTTTAAGAAATCTGCAAGAAAAAAAACAACAACAACATTGGAATTAAAACACCTCGTCGTGATTAAAATAAGTAAAACCTATCAAAAACAGCAACAGAACGAACTATGTGCCACAGGTTTACCCAAATGATCTTCCTTCCAGATGCGAACCTCGAAATGCGGAATGAAGTCAGGAACATTCTCCAATTCTGCATCGCTCGCCCTCTCTGTCAGAAGCACGCAACAAACTTTTACATGTCTTCACCATTAACTCTGAAGGGAACAATATGACCATGACCCATTTTATAAAAATTAAAAATACCTTCTCACATATCGAATCCGAAAATGCTGCTGTATCGGATGAGATCATTACAATTATCTTGCCGATTATTTGCAAGGAATAAATGAGTCTTCACTTTTACTGGCAAACTTCCTCACTCTCTTCAATCCCACTCCTCCCTCCAGGTCTTTAAAACAGCTGTTCACCACCATCTCTTATCTTCCCCCATCCAAAACCTTGATCTCTTCTACCCCCATTAATTTACCCCAGATCCATTTTTTTTTGAAATACCGACTTCTTTCCTGGAAGTCCTAGCAGTGTCCATGTGTTTTATACTCCCCCCCCCCCCCCCTTCCCATGCCTCCTCCCCCCAAGCCCTCTCACTACCACAGATCTCCCGATGTCCCTGTTCTCTGCTGTTGTACTTGTGTGCTTCCCTCTCTCTCCCCATCTTGTCTCCCACTCCCTTTATTGTATGTTTTGTGTCTACGTTTGTTTTTTTGTGATTGATGTTAGCTCTTCCACAAGCCTCGATCTTGTTCTACAAAAAAAAAAAAAAAAATTTGATTTTGAACAAAAACAAAAAACATTCCTGCCATGAATTTGAACGGAAACCTCAATCAAATGTACCTTGTTCAAAAGAGTTTGATACTTCAGCAGCAATTTCATGGCACTGCTGCTTCAGTTTCACCAAAGACTTCCCGCGGTGCGGCGTCGCTGCGGCCTCTTCCATGGCATCTGTGCACCTTTCATAAATACTCTTCAGCTGCTCTTTTGACAAATTCTATGGAAAGAAATTATTTTTAATCCCTGTAACCTGTTTTGTGGAATAATGTCATCCTCAACATAAAACAAGAAATGTCATCAGCATTTGAACAAATACCCAACCATTTTCAAGGGTCTATTAGGACAAACAAGTCGACGTTGAATAGGTTATTGTGATTATTATTATTATTATTTCATATGTAGTCTGTAGCTGCTGTTGCATCATTGCTGGGAATGCGGCTGTGTTGCTGATGCAGTTACCCCTGTTCCCAGTAAGCTGGTACTCATTTTGCCAACCTCGGAAGGTTCGAACTCAAGACGATAAGATCTTAGGCCAACCACCTTAACCGTTAAGTCAACACGAGGCATGTCAAATAGGTGAGTGCATCGGATAAAGAGATTAAGCTGAGAGAGGGTCAACCTCTCTTGCGAGAGTTAACATCTCTCTGGTAACTGTCAGACAGATACTTCAGTGCCGACGAGTCTGGCATTTCACTCAGGCAAATTGGCAGGGACTACACGTAGGCATCTCACTTTAGGATTGGTCTCCAACATCTACTGCCCCTGATGTTAACTCAATCTGTGATTTCTTCCAAACAATAGTTGTCTCCATGCAGATGCAACAAAAAATCCATGGTGACAATGACATGACCAAACTCGGTGGATGAGTTGGGTAGGTGAAAAGAACAAGGTGAATAGGGTTTGGTTCAGGTCCGGATCGAGATCCGGCCTATCAGTGGGTTACAAAATGTAAACTGTTCAGGCTGGTGTTCCCTGGGCAAATTTTTAATTATCAGGCCTAAGACTGCAACAGCAGACCTCAAACTCTTACATATACCCAAAGACAGACTCCTATATGACTAATAGGGGTTACAAACAGCACCAACCTCCACATAGAGGGGTCAATATATGGTTGAACCCCAAAAAATTTGATACAAAAGGTTTTTCAATGGATTCTGGTACCATTGGGCATGCTAAAGAAGAATGTGACAATCCACATAACAAGTTTCTTCCAGAGGAGTCGGAGGATGACGATGAATAGCGACTAACTGTATAAGACAACAAATGCCTAATGGGCTGGTAAACCTGGCTTACTGGATTACCTGATTACTTTGTGCTTATTTAAGTAATTTTGATGATTTACTGGGTGCCTTAAACCTAGGTATACACACTGAAAAAATCTCTCTAGGTTGACTACTATTCGACAGAGCCATTTTAGTGGATCAGGATGTCACCTTGGGATGCCATCTTGGACTTGTCAATAAATAATTAACTGATGGTAATTTTATTGATTCAATTGGATTCCTTGGGCCCTAAAACCTAGGGTTAGACACCAAAACCACCTTTCTAGGTTGAATAATAATTGACATATGGCCATTTTAAGCTCCCGGTGGCCATCGTGGACGCCATCTTGAAAATGACCCCTTTCCGGAAGTCAGATGTTACTAGATTTTTAGTATGTTATTTAGCATGCCCAATGGTACCAGAATCCATTGAAAAACCTTTTGTATCAATTGTTTGGGGGTTAGGTGAGTTTTTTTCGTATATCGACCCTACTAACAGTGTAACAGCAAAATGCAAACATTGAATGCTATTCATCTGCAGATGTATTTGGAAGAAAGAACGTTAACACAAACACAGTGTAGCATTTAAACAGTCATCTTGAGGAACTCAAAAACCACAAGGAAGTGGACAGTTGCATCAATGTTCACAATAGTCCACATCGTTATTTACCTTCAGCTTCTCCCGCAACATTGGCACGTTGAACTGCGTTCCAAAAATACTCTGAAAGGCCTGCCCAATTAAGACCTCTTGCGGAGGTGATCTGGTAGTTACACCATCAGAAACAGCCTGCTCCATCCCTGGTGACAAGTCTGCAGGATCCAACAGCAAAATTGTTCTAGAAAACATGCACAAAAGGCCTTTTCACATCTCACCAAGGTGGGTCGACTACTTCGAGAAAATGCATTTTCAAATACTGGCTGAAACCTTGAAAATTACCCATGAAAACAAACAAGGTAAGTGCTTTTCCATTATCCTAACGGAAATGGTTATTTGGTCTTTCCACTCTCCGATGAGCACAGATAAGCTTTGCTTTCACAGAGATGATTTCTGAAATGTTTGCTTAACAATTTGGGAAGGGCAATTTTTAATTGACCCTCGAGCAATGCCAGAGCAGTAGTTTACGTACACTCAGCAATTGGCTACCCGCTACCATGCAACAATAGCAGTCTACTTCAAAGACAACTGCCATTGGCTCGCAATTCAACATATGCTTGGGTCAACTTTGCATGCTGCCAAAAATATTTTTCTTAGCAACAAAATATTTTCTTAAAACAAGAAAAGTTTTCTTGAAACAAGAAAACCATGAGAAAAATTTTCTAGCCCCAACAACAGTGGTTCTCATGGTTTTCTTTGATTTTTGTTTTTTGTATGCAGAATCGAGGCTCGTGTAAGAGCTAACGCATTGAACATGAAAACATGCACAGACAGATAAAACATGCAATGAAAGGAGCGGGAGATAAGAGGGGGACGTAGAGGGAAGCACACAAGCACAACAACAGTAGAGAACAGGGATGTCGGTAGATCTGTGGAAGGGGGAAGGCTGGGGAGGAGGGAGGGGTACACGGTATAAAGCAAATTAACACTACTAGGAATTTCAGAAATGAAGTCAGAGAATGAAAGAGGTGGATTTGGGGTGTATTAGCAGGGGTAAAAAAGATCAAGGTTTTGGATGGGGGAAGATAAGAGATGGTGGTGAACAGCTGTTTTAAAGACCTGGAGGGAAGAGTGGGATTGAAGGGAGTGAGGGAGGTTGTTCCAGAGGCGGGAGAAAAGGGGAATGAAAGAGTGAAGGTGAGCAGAGAGTCTTGATTTTGGCAGTTTAACCATAAGAGGGTTGCTGGCAGATCTTGTGTGACCAGAAGGAATATTTTGGGGACAGAGCACAGAGAGAGCTGGAGGAGCAAGGCCAGAGAGGAGTCAGTCGAAGACGGAAAGATAGAAGTTGGTCCATGTTGTCAGACAGTGAGATGTAAATGGAGTCATCACTGTATGTTGGATGGTACAGAACACATATGAACAAGAGGTGGGAGCGGAGAGGAAGCCATAGCCAGAGGTACTCCTGGGGGGTGGGGCGGAGAGAGGGCAGTGCAAGGAGAGTGAAACTTTTCACTCTCCTTGCACTGTGTTTGTTTCAGGAAAGTTGTTTCAGGAAACTTTTCTTATTTTAAGAAAACATCTAATTTTGGCAAGTTTGTGTCCAGGTTAACAAAAAGAGGCTGAATAAAATTTAAGCAATGATTTTCCTCTTCATTCATAAATGCTGAAAGAGTTTAGGTACCGTGCTCGGTACGTGACAGGGAAATCCTAAAACAAAATAACTTTCCTCGCGCTAAAATAATCAACACTTTCTATTTCTCTTCTCTGTCCAATTAGACTCTACTCAAGCTGAACTAGTCTAAACGTTGGCAACCAAAATAGTGTAGAGCCAATTAAGATGTCCATGATTACTTACTTGTTGCTCAAAGAGTCATCGTGATTCATGTTTTCCATCCTGACAATCCTCTGATAAGTTATACCTTCAAAGAAGTCAAACCAAACATATTAATTTCCGAAAGGTTGGATAATCACACAAAGATATTCTGTATATTTAAAAGAATCACCTTTCCAAAAGCTTGTTAAAATAATAATGTTGTTTTGAAAACAACACAACAATCATCGTATTGTGGTCACAAATTAATCATGAGGCCAAGTTTGCCCAAACCATAGGAAAAGGTGTTACGACTGTACAATAGCAAGAAGAGTAGCGCTCCAAAGCAATAAGACGATAATACTTAAAATAATAATAGCGTAGTGTTTGACCACTCTTTGGGAGCCATTTGTGCATTTTTTTTACTCCAAGTGGTGAATGCTTTCTGGAGAGGTCAGACAAGGATGCAACTGTTCTTTTGGCTGGAGTGAGAGGGTTATCAACATGTGCATTGTGGGAAAGCATCAGTGGCGTTACAGCGTCCGCTCTGAGTCTGGGAGGTCGGAGGTCCAAACCCCTGCTGATTCATACCAAAGACTTTTAAAATGACAGATGCTGCTTCCTTGCTTGACGTTCAGCATTTAAAAAGAGGATAAAGCACGGACAAACAACCATATAGGTTGGTAATAATAGCGCAGGCTTTTATGGGCCTGTAGGCCTCCTGCGTTGATGTTTCTTGTAAGGGAACTCATATTATTACATAATGTTATGGAGAGAAACACTGTTGTTGCTCTTAGTGAATCAAATCAGTAAAACTGTTCGTTGCTTAACTGCAATTAGCACCAAGTTCACTCTTATGTGCCAGACAGAATAAAATAAAAAACTGTGTACAAGTGGAAATTTGGAAGAAATTGGAAGAAAAAGCTCTTCCTTTGACAAATATCATACACAGGAAAATATGATACTGCCCATTCAATTTGTGCTGTTACCCCCATTCAACCCCCGCAATACTGCACAAAATGTAATCTATACAAGTGTCCTGTGAGTTGCGATGAGATCTATAGTCAATTCCTTGACATAGTACAGAAACAATCCCTTACTTACAGAAACAATACTAGACCCAGTACATCGATGACTTCCAACTAACCTCCGACAAGGTCTAGGCTCGTGGAAGAGCTAGGACACAGAACAGATCAGAACACAACATAACAAAGGGAACAGCAGGAGAAAGGGGAAATGCCAACAGCAGGGCGGAAGGAGAAGGTAGACAGAAACGGACAACCAGGGATGCAGGTAATGACGAGGGGTAGGGGAGAACGCAAGGGGTGGACAATATGGATACATCTTACTATAATTCACCAAATGTCCGTCTGTCTGTCCGTTCAAAGGTACCGCAAAAACGGCTCAACCAATCACAACGATATTTTGGGTGGATATTCCTGGCACCCCTGGGAGTAAAATAGGCTATATGGTTTTTCCAAGTTTTCCAATTTTCCAGTTTTTCCAAACATGATGGAATAGTATTTACCAATATGAACAGTGATGTGGCTTTTATTGAAATTCTACAAATACTGTTTAGATTTTGATGACAATTACGAACCTGCCACGAATGCGGAAGTGGACAGATGACGGCATTTGCGCAGGTTTGATAATATCCAAATACAACCGTCATTTAAAACAGTATTTTGTTGAAGTATCAATTGATGATTGGAATTGAGTGAATACAATTACGATTTTGAATTCGTAATTGTGTTCACCCAACCGTACGGAACTTCACATCAGGATTTAAATATTTGTTTATTTCACGAATGTTGTTAAAAGTTAATTTTTTATATTAATGTTATTTCATTTGTGATTGGAGTTTTTCTGTTTGGAATGAAAAAAGAGATATCGAGTTCAAGTCAATGACGGAATGCCGTGATGGTTTCTACTTTCTAAACGTGAATTCGTGGATCGCCATATGCAGATTCGCCATTGACTGGGTATGAAACACACGTACATGTTTGTTTGCGAACGGGTACGTTTTTCATGGAAGTCCTTCACGAACTTGCTATCCATGTCTGACGTGCGACTGAAGGTGCTACAGGAATGTGGAATTTATTGGTTTCATGCTTTAGCTTTCGCCGTTTCTGCATTGTCTGTTTGCTTCTGGCCTCCCACCCATGCGTAGCACGGGTACCTTATAGTAAGCAAAATTTTGAGAGGGGTGTGGGTGGTTTAACGGGTGTAGAAAAGATCATGGCTTTGGATGGGGGATGATTTGAGATGGTGGTGAACAGCTATCTTGAAGACCTGGAGGGAAGAATGAGATCATAAAGAGAGTGTGGAAGGTGGTTCCACAAGTGGAAATAGAGAGGAATAAATGAGTGGTGTTGAGCAGTGGTTCTGGCTTTAGGCAGTTTCATTAGGAGAGGGTTGCTGGTGGACCACGTGATTCCTGTGAGATCAATCGGCTGTCTATTGAGATCATTCGGCTGTCTATTGAGATCAATTGGCTGTCTATTGAGATCAATCGGCTGTCACCGTGCCGCGGGCTTGTTTGAGAGAACTGTCTGGGGATATACAACAACAACAACAACACGGACCACAGAATTGATTGGGGGATTTGTCAGCCGGTCCTTATAGACAAAATAATGGTGCGAGTCTTTGTATTAATACACAACTTTATTTTTAATACCAGATTAAGGCTCGTAGAAAAACAAGGTTATAGAAGGTAAAAACATGTTCAAAGTAGATGACCAGTTGTATATATTTTCTCAAGATCATCAGGGAGGGAAGCTGCTGCAGCTATGAACAAAGAGGAAATCTGATAGCCAGTCCAGGTGGGGACGGTGGACACCATTAGCTGACAGTTGGAGAAGCAATAAATGGAGACACACGGTATCAAATGCTCAGAGTATGTCCAGTGAGATGGCCCTGACCTCCTGTTTGAGATTAATATCATCCATCAATTGCTGACATCTGAGATCTATGAAGCAGCATTTGCAGGGTGGAATGACCTGCATGGAGGCCAAACCAGTTAACCGTGACTTATCAGGTAAATTAATAAATACCAAACCCTGTCTTTAACACCTATACCACTTTGATTTTGTCATAGATATGAATGAATGAAAGATCGTTTTAAGGCCATTTTTCCCCGCTAGAGCGGGGGTTAGCCTTGCGGGCCCCATGACAATCATGGTTCCCTGTTTGAGGCAATGTTTTTATGGCCGGATGCCCTTCCTGACGCCAACCCTTGGTCGCCTCTTATGATGTGCAGGGATACGGTGTACCTATTCTAAACTGGGGTACACACCGGGATCATTCATCCCAGCAAGCTGGTACTCAATTTGCTGACCTCGGAAGGATGACAGGCTGAGTCAACCACCCTGGCGTTAATTCAGCGATCGACCGGGATTCGAACCCAGGATCCAAGGATCCCAACCCGGAACCCTAACCGCTAAGCCAACACCAGGCTTGATTGGCATAGATAGCTCCATTCAAAATCAGCTCAGACCTCATTTCAAACACGAGTTAGAAAGAACATTTGACATAGAGGAACTTGGTCTTCCTCGACATAATCTGAAAAGTGTCTGTTTGTTTGACTTCTATGCACTCCTAAACCGCTGGACAGAATGAGTTGAAAAGTGGTGATTGTACTTGGGTTGTGCACAGGAAAGTTTTAGGTGGTAAAAATTTTTAATCGTCCTGGGAGTTCAGGGTAGGAGAAGTACCCCGATTCTCTCTATGTAAATGTGTATCGTATAGCGCCGCTCCAGGTGGAGGTTGGTGGTTGGTATTGCAATCATCCCATCTGGAATAAGGGAGAAATTAACCTGTCCATAAGGGCGGGCTCTTCACTAGTGCACAACATTTTAACAAGAAAATTGGTTTCAAAAAGGTAATCCAGAACAAAAATGAAGGAGTGATAAATAATTCTGCAGGTAGTACTTACTGCAAAGGTTAGGCAAACATTTCTTGAGAATCACAATAACAGGATGAGTTTTCAAAATCATCATATAACTTGAATTGTAACTGCCAAGTGAGTTTGAGAAGTTATTTTGTTACAACAAAAATATTTGAATGATTTATTCATGCTTACTTTACAGCCAAACTTATTTATGCTAAAATTAATTGTGGGTCCTATAAAAAAAAGTACACAGTGATGAGCATGGAACGCGAAGCTACACCTCGTTAAAGACAATGATGCTGAACATACCTGGTGCCCTCCGCTCGGCCTTGATGAGGCTCAGGATGTCTCGACACACATGGCCCATTGGATTGGGCAAAGAGAGGAACTTTCGAAAATGGCAATATGCTCTTTGAAGGACATCATTATTTCCATGGATGTGCGGCATCTACAGAAAATAATCAACAGGTGGTATCTGTCTCCTTGTCTCGGAGACCAAATTCAGCAACAACATCATTTTAAGACAACAACCTGCCTGCTTTTTTCTGCAGAATGACATGAGCCTTCATGATCAAGACTAGTTTTCCATCCTACTTTGTGTGTCTAAATTTTGTTGAAGGATTTTGTAAATTGACAAAGTAAACTCATGCAAAGAAAAAGCAAGGAAAGCAGACATTGGAGTCTTCACAACAAAAGCATTTTCAATTTAATTTGCCCTTTGCTCATCAATCGCTTAAAACATTTCAGGCAGAGAAATACGTCAAATGTCCACCCTAATCCTCAGTGAATGGAGCGAGGAATGCCGAGTGAAGACAACTCTGTTTACTTTTGGCAGCATTTTTAAAGCATTTTACACTTTTGGGTTATGAGTATATCAAGTCAAAGTACTAATGGATTGACTAGTTCGCAAGAGGACCACTTAAAAACATTGCAGCACTTCGGAAAGAAGGCCTTACAGTAAATCAGATTTTAGTATTCTTCTTTAAAGGTCGAACATCTTCACATATCTGCATCTAATCGACAAAATGTGGGAAAATTCATCATTAGTCCATTTCTATATACTAGCAACGGTACCCGCCCTATGGGCGGGGCTTCAATTGGGAGGCCCAAATGAAAAGAAAAAATATCAGAAATTGAAGGCTTTTTTTATTTTAAACGATTTATATAAACATCCGTTAAATCACATCACACACATATCATCAAAATCTAAACAGTATTGGTAGAATTTCAATAAAAGCCACATCACTGTTCATATCGGTAAATATTATTCCATCGTGTTTGGAAAAACTGGAAAATTGGAAAAATTGGAAATTGGAAAAATTGGAAAATTGGAAAAACAATATAGCGTATTTTACTCCAGGGGGTCCCAGGATTACCCACCCAAAATTTTGTTGCGATCGGTTCAGCCGTTTTTGCGGTACATGGGAACAGACAGACAGACAGACGGACAGACATTTGTTGAATTATAGTAAGATTGTACAAAAGGTCACTACACCCAACAATATTAAATTAGTGAGACTAAACGGGGAGATAAGCTGTTCACAGACAAACAGGCAGACAGGGGTGAAAACATAACCTCCATCCACCTTCAGTGGCGAAACACCGGGATGAGTGTTAAGCCTCTAATACTTGCCAATCTTTATTTTCATTTTTTTCTTCCACTCAACAATCTCCTTTTTACACTTACCTAGAAACAACAATTTTTACCTCGAAAACACGATTCTTAAATAACCACCCAGTTTTCTCTCCACTGGCTCTAAATATGAAAGTGCTTTCAAGACCATTCCCTTTGTCCCTCTCTTGAAACGTGTACGTCCCTTTGATTACTACACTTCAGTTTAGACTGTCAAACCTAGGTTGAGGTGAGTCTGGTTAATTAATCCACAGTAAAGATAATAAAGGAGATGGGAAAAAATTTACCTACTGAAATATAGGGTTAGGATTAGTCTAACCCTAACCATACCAGCCCTAACCCTAACAATTTGCAACAATTGAACACGAAAAGGAACTCGTGCATACAATACATGAAAAGTAAGAACACAAGCATTCATAGAACACCTTGATAAGGAGGAATAAATCAAAACAGAAACAACAAAAAAGCACAAATAAAAGAGAATGATTATAATGGGAGTGGTAAATACCAAAGAAAGTGAGAACAATACAATAAGTTTGGAACAAAATAAAAATGGCTTGCGGCAAAGGATGCAATTGTGAAAATGATGCAAAATAAGAAAATGATGTGATAGAAGAGTAGAAGGATAAAAAGATGAAGCAAATGAGATGAGGTAAGAGGATCAGGCATAAAGAAGGGAGGAGAAGAAAGAGAAAGGGAACAGAAGGGAAAGAAATGAGAAAGTCAACATCGTTCAACCGCTCTGTATTTTGCATTGGCTCCACATATTTACAACAAGAAGGTGATACTCTCGGTCCCCCGCATTTTGGGTGGTATGAAGAATACATCTGTGTAATATGAAAGAAAAATCTTGAACGGTTTAAGCCAGGTTACCGAGATGGTTGCCATGGCAACATAATTTAGCAAATCACAGCCATGATCTAATCAGGTTAAGATGAACTCATGACGAATCGATATCTGTAATATGAAAGCAAAAAGTTCAACAGTTTTTGAAATATCGCGTACACAAAAGTACATGGACAGATGATGAGTCGGTCGGTCGGACGGAGCTCAATCTAATATTCCCCGTCTCCGACCTTGTCATACGCATGGGGGACAATTACAACTGGTGGAGTCTAAGGCCGTTGATATAACACTGATACAGTGTTCCATTATGGCCCAAGTGCCAGTCGAGAAATTGGATATTAAATATAGGGGGATAGTTCCACTTGGTGTAACCATCAGCAGAGACACACTACATTATAAAAGCCAGAAAATAGTTTAAACACAATACTCATCCCGCAATTTGTACACAGGAGCAATATAAGCAAGGAAATGAATTAAACAATATAAGCACGGATATTTAAACATCCATGTGTTTTATACCTCTCCAATCCCCCCCCCCCCCAACCCCCTCTCATGCCTCCGCCCTCAAAGCCTTCTCCCTCACACAGATCTGCCGATGTCCCTCTCCTCTGCTGTTGTACTTGTGTGCTTCCCTCTCTCCCTCCCCATCGTCTCTCGCTACCTTTATTGTATGTTTTGTGTGTCGTTTTTTTTGTGATTAATGTTAGCTCTTATACGAGCCTCGATCGTATATACAAAAAAAATAAAAATAAACACAAGACAAAAAAAAGACTCACATGAACGAGAGCGAACCAAAAGAGCAGAGTAAGGACAACAAATGTGTTGTAGCAATCAGACTCTCCCATCTGCAAACAAAAAAATGGCATATGTGAGTATACATTTCAGAAACTTGCAACTAGCATAAACTAGCCCTCTGGGTGGGGCTTCAATTGGGAAGCCCAAATGAAAAGGCAAAATATCAGAAATTGAAGGCTGTTTTATTTTAAACGATTCATATAAGCATCCGTTAAATCATATCACACGCAAATCATCAAAATCGAAACAGTACATGGCGCCCATTTTGAAAAAACATTGAATTCTGCAAAACGGAAGCAGCCGCCACACGTCTTTCTCAGTCGCACGTTTATGTGTGAAGAGTGCGCGCCGAATCTGTAACACCGAAGCGGCAGCTACACCTGTTTCTCAGTCGCTTTGCACACACTGCCGTGTTACTTCGGAGCCGCACGTTTATATAGGAAGAGTTCGTCAAGAGTCTGTTCGTCAGCCTGCTCCCAATTATCAGCAAAGTCATGGAATCCATCATTGCTTTGGATATGAAATCTTTCCTCTTCTCCAATGGCTTGATCTCTGATCATCAATTTGGTTTCAGACCAGGTCACTCTACTCTGGACATGCTGCTTCTGCTGTCTCAACAATGAATGGAGGTCCTCAATGCCAAACAGGAAATCAGAGCTGTCTCCCTTGACATATCACGTGCCTTCGATACGGTCTGGCACCCAGCTCTGCTCACCAAACTCTCCTCCTATGGTATCCATGGAAATCTCCATGCATGGCTTGCGGACTTCCTCTCTGGTCGTAGTCAACGTGTGGCCCTGAATGGATTTCTCTCATCTCCCCTTCCTGTTCAGGCTGGAGTTCCCCAAGGCAGTGTGCTGGGCCCTGTGCTTTTTCTGGTCTTTATCAATGATCTCTCCGACTCTCTGGAAAATCCTCTCTATCTCTTTGCTGATGACTCCACTCTCTGCCGCTCCATTCCTCTTCCCTCAGATCGGCAGTCTGCAGCCTCCTCACTCTCTGAAGACTTGGACAAAATCACAGACTGGTCAAACAAGTGGAACATGTCTTTCAATCCTGACAAATCTCACACTCTTACTATGTCTCTCCGAAAAGATCGACTGGACAACCCTCCGATCTACTTTCTCAACAATCCTCTCCAAGAAGTTCTGTCGCTCAAGCTTTTGGGTCTCACTATCTGCCATGATCTTTCTTGGGAAAACCACATTTCCAAGCTGGCCTCCAAAGCCAGTCGCCGACTGGGCATCCTCCGTCGTGCGAAGTCCTTCCTAGGCACACCTGAGCTCCTCACCACATACAAGGCTTTCATCCGCAGCTCAATGGAATACTGTTCTCCCCTATGGGCTGGTGCTCCTGCCTCACACCTGGCTCGGCTTCACGCTGTTGAATCCAAAGCTTTCAGAATCATTGGAATCTCCCGCGATGAAGCTATCTCTGAGGGCCTTTCACTCACTCACCGCAGGCAGGTAGGTGGTATTTCTGTCTTCTACCGACTCCTCTCCGGCCTTGCTCCCCCAGCTCTCTCTGTGCTCTGTCCCCCAAATATTCCTACAGGTCGCACAACATCTGCCAGCCACCCTCTGATGGTTAAACTGCCGAAATCTCGGCTCTCTGCTCACCTTCACTCTTTCATTCCTCTTTTCTCCCGCCTCTGGAACAAACTCCCACACTCACTTCAATCACACTCCTCCCTCCAAGTCTTTAAAACAGCTGTTCACCACCATCTCTTATCTTCCCCCATCCAAAACCTTGATCTTTTCTACCCCCACTAATTCACCCCAGATCCACCTTGTTTGAAATTCCAACTTCTTTCCTGGAAGTCCTGGCAGTGTCCATATGTTTTATACCTCTCCCACCCCCCCCCCTTCCCATGCCTCCCCCCAAAGCCCTCTCCCTCCCACAGTTCTCTCGATGTCTCCATGTCTCTCGGTCCCTGCTCTCAAATGTTGTGTTTGTGTCCTTCCCCCTCTCTCCCCATCTTGTCTACCGCTCCCGATGTTATTTGTTTGATGTGTCTGTTTGTCTTTCTGTGTGATTAATGTTCGCTCTTTCACGAGCCTCGATCTTGTATACAAAAAAAAAAAAAAAAAAAAAAAAAAAAAGAGTATCTACTCTCTCCTGGTACGTAGAATTTCAACAAAAGCCACACCACTGTTCACGTCGGTAAATATTATTCCATCGTGTTTGGAAAAACTGGAAAATTGGAAAACTTGGAAAACTTGGAAAAACAATATAGCCTATTTTACTCCAGGGGGTCCTAGGATTACCCACCCAAAATATCGTTGCGATCGGTTAAGCCGTTTTTGCGGTACCTTCGAACGGACGGACAGACGGACATTTGGTGAATTATAGTAAGATGTTTCCTCTTTTTCAACAGTTTGAGGCTCATGGAGGACCTGGATGGCAGTATGTGCAAAGTCAACGCAAACACAATGAAAAACAGGCCTATGAGGGGTCAACCGAAAGCAAGATAAATAAGCAGAGAAAGCTATAATTAATACAGGAATAAAGTTTAGATATAGTAGAAAAATTCATTCATATTCATATTCGTTATTGTGGTTCACGTAAACACATGGTAATTTTCCTTCCAACCATTTATCGAACCAACCAAGATATTCTAGTTTTGTATTTTCAATTACTAGAGTAGCTCATGGTGGTTGAGTATGCACTTTATTGTACAGACCTAAACTCTTCAGGAATCCACTAATTGAAGGTCCAGGAACAATATTTGGTTGGTAACACATTTGCCACTGACGGCGAAATAGCTGAAATGGCCACACCCCTTTTTGGGCCACGCCCCCTTTTTTGCCGTGACTGTATCTACAGAACCGTTGGACCTAGGAGGTTGCCCGACCACTCAAAATTTGCGCAATGGCCACATTATGGGGGGTCAGTAATACATTTTCATATCCAAAAGTCAATGGTTTTTAAGATAATTGCCAAAAACCGATTTCAACATGTTACGAACTACAATATTATTCGTAATTGTTCCTGTTCCTGTTCCTATTGTTCAATTACTTGATTCCTGAAGAGTCTAGACTAGACTAGAGTCTAGACTAGAGTCAAGACTAGAGTCTAGACTAGAGTCTAGACTAGAATTTAGTCTAGAGTCTAGACTAGAGTCTAGACATGGCTAGAAATTCCGGTCATGGGTGTTTTGTCGTTTCAGCTGTGCGGAGGTGCATGCCTTTGTTCTTCGGGTTTGGCCGGACAAACTATAGCAGATGGGGTACGCTGTTCCTTGAAGATTGCCTGGACCTACAAAGGAAGTTCCCGGGTATCTACAGATGCTTTACAGATGGTGGATGGGTGATGTACCACACTACCCGACAAGGCAGTGCAGTAGGATTTGACATGGCACTCGAGAAGTGTTACAATAAACCCGCCAAGGTTGCTGGAGGTATCATTGGGATGACCAGACAGAAAGAAGCAGTAGCCTTATGGAATCTCCTAAAGCATGAGAAAGATCTTCATGTGGCACAGCTGCTGGAATGGTGCAACTTGGGAGACAAAGATGACAGTGAGCTGAGCCTACACCATGAGTTCAATCCAAGTTCTACGAAGATTGGCCATGTTCGTGCAAAGGCCCTTCTGGATTACATAAAATCCATCAACAATCCGTTCGACGCTGGAATCAGACTTCAGAACATCTCTACTGGAGCTGACATTCCCCAGGAGGTTGTCGACGGATTACTTGAATGCCTGGAAATTGGTGAGAAGAGTTATGAAGAGTTTGTTGAGACCAGATTTCAGGATAAGGAGAAGCACCTACATGATACAATCCCTACCAACCGCAAGACTGTTTTCGTGAAACGTACTTCTACTCCGTTCACAGCGAAGAAATCGATGGCGAAAAAGGATGCAGCGGAAACGGTTAGGTACATTGACTATGCTAGAGAAAGAGGGTACAGCATGCTAGAACTCCTGATGTATGAATTGACCAGCACATCCCAGTTCCTCACCACTGAATGTAAAGATGGCATCAAATTGAAGAAGCCCGATAAAGCCTCCTTAGCCAGGGAACTTGTCAGTCGCCTTCCACAGGAGACGAGGAATGTAAAGAGTGACGCTCAGATGACAATAGTGGACTTCATGGCACTTGTGCGTAAACTACCGATGAAAAAGATGGGCCTTCACACATTCGGGGAATTGGCTGAGAGTCTTTCCAACAGGATTCTTGCTACAGGCTCCGTGTCCACAAGAATAGACATTATTTTTGATGTTTATCAAAAATCATCAATCAAGCAAATGGAACGGGCACAGCGAAGTTCCTCAGAACAAATCACAATCACCATTGGGTCTGACAATCAGAAACTCCCTGTCGATCTTGATATGTTCTGGAGCTCAATGTTGAACAAAGTTCGGTTGCAGGAGTATGTCTTCAAGTGGATGCTGCAGAATGTCGAGTCGGACAAGGAAATATTCTTTGGAGGAGTATATGGGGGTGAATGCAGGAAACTGTTAGCTGGCACTGAAACACAGATCGCAGAGCTCTCAAGCAACCAAGAAGAAGCCGACGACAGAATCATGTTCCATATTAATGATGGTGTTGTGAAACACGGGGTTCAATCAGTCTTGGTCGACTCGCCTGACACAGATGTCTTTGTCAACCTCATCTTCCACTTCAACACAACCTGGCAACTACAAAAGCTGTACGTGAAGCTTGGTAACCGGAAAACAAAGAAAACTGTACCAGTCCACATGTTGGTTGATCAACTGGACAACGGTTTGGTGTCGTGTCTCCCAGCCATTCATGCTCTCAGCGGTTGCGACAGTACCAGCAAGGTGGGTCCAAAGCTGTCTGGCCTGAAAGCATCCATCGATCTCTCCCTACTGGAAGGGTTTGGTGTAGAAGAACTGTCACCACAGATAACAAGCAATGCTGAAAAGTTCCTTGTGTCTGGATTAAAGAAGACCGACTGTTCCACTTTCGATGAATATCGATGGGAGCAGTACCACAACTCCAAGAAAGAACTGGACTTCAACCAGCTTGTGTGCTGTTCATCAACGCTACGAGAACACATAAAGCGAGCATTTCTTCAGTGTAAGATGTGGTTGCAAGCCCCAACTCCTGCCGTCACCAAACCAGATCCACTCCAGTATGGGTATGAAGCAACGGACGTTGGCATAACACCAGTGATACTGCCAGTATCGTGCAGGCCCGATGACCTGCCTCCTCCATGCAAATGCCCAAGAGCATGTATGAGTACCAAAACGTGCACTTGCAGAGACAGGAACATTAAATGTGTCACGTTTTGTGGCTGTAGTAAAGGCGAAAAGTGTAGAAATCCAAATAAGTAAATTCCAAAATAGGATGATGCAAAAGGTATAAGTGTCATATAATGTTGTGGCCTTGGTGGTATCATACAATTGTAGTTCGTAACATGTTGAAATCGGTTTTTGGCAATTATCTTAAAAACCATTGACTTTTGGATATGAAAATGTATTACTGACCCCCCATAATGTGGCCATTGCGCAAATTTTGAGTGGTCGGGCAACCTCCTAGGTCCAACGGTTCTGTAGATACAGTCACGGCAAAAAAGGGGGCGTGGCCCAAAAAGGGGTATGGCCATTTCAGCTATTTCGCCGTCAGTGGCAAATGTGTTACCAACCAAATATTGTTCCTGGACCTTCAATTAGTGGATTCCTGAAGAGTTTAGGTCTGTACAATAAAGTGCATACTCAACCACCATGAGCTACTAGAGTAAATCAATTTTCTGAAATTTGTAGAATTTGTTTTTCACTTGGAAGTTGTGGGTTACGCTGTGTAAAAAAAAGGTGGAAAAAGTCTGGGTTAATGCAATTTAATTCCAGGTTATAAGGCAAAAAAGGTGAAAATTTGAAAAGTGGTGTAGACTTTCTATAGTCATTGTATAGTAGAGGATTAGTACTAATGTCCCGTGACCAAATCTCTGGAACAAAGGTTTGAAAGTGTTTTTGACATGCCTGAAGGGTACTGAACAAATTTGACTTGGGCTGCCCTCTTCAAAGTTCTGGAAGTTTTCGGTAGGGGTCAAATGAGGTCAAACAGGGGTCAAAATTGAAAAATGTTCTAATCCTTTTGAAAAGTATACCACATTACTCGTCTGGTCATAAGGAATCCAAAAAGGTATAGTTTGCCCTATCTGCGGACTTTAGTCACCGTGCTATGGACAGAAACATGAAAAGGTCAACGCACTTTGAGCAGGGGGTCAAATTTACTAATACGGTTAAGATTGTCTAATTTCAATGATCTTGGTGTCTAATTATATGTTTTCTGATATGACAAATTCAACTGAACAACTTTGAAAATTAAAAATAGCCACCTTGACCTTGAAATTTCAAAATGGCCGCCATAAATGAATGTTTGGACATAAAATTGGGTAACCCGGTCTTGCGGTCAAATTTTTCCATTTAAAACATGTTTAAAGTACCATATTGATAGTGAGTGTCTATGACAAGACAGTCTGGCAACTAAATATATTCAAGCGTTTTTTTAAATGGCCGGCATGGACACCAAAATGGTGACTAAAAGATGTGAAAAAAGTTACAGAAGCTATACATTTATAATCAAGTATGATGATATTTTCTTTAAAGTACCATAAGACATGATGTACAAGAATGTGTTTATTTTACAAAAGTGACTCCAAATGCATGTCCCATATTGAATCCATACAAAATGCAATATGTTGATGAGGATGACAGGCTGTGAATAACTGCACTTCAACAATGAGGTTTGCTCCATTGGCAGAAAGTTTGTGGACAATGTTGGATAAAGCTGTTGTTATCAATCTTAAGGGGAATTGCAATTAAAAAAAGGCTGTTGAATATTGAATGTACACATTTCTAAACCTGAATCATAACCCTGACTGAAGGCGAGACTAACATGAGCTCTTTTTTTTTTTTTTCTCTTCCATCTATCCATGTGTAGGTTTAGGGTGACATAGTCACTTTTTCGGTCTTCGAGGCCGGCCGATAGGCACAGTGTGACCAGAAGGGACGAGGTTCTCCTGACCGCGTGGCCCTCGACTCGGTAGGGTTTGTGGTGGAAGTATTGGTCAGAAGAAGAGTGCACATATGTTGTGTGCAAGAGACGAGATGGAAGGGAAGTGGTGTGAGAATGGTGAAGGGTAGGCAGGCACAGAAATACAAGTTTGTGTGGCAAGGGTGCCCGGAGGGCGTGAATGGTGTTGGTGTCCTGTTTTCTGAGGAGTTTGCAGACAGTGTGGTGAGTGTGACTAGAGTGAGTGATAGGTTGATGATGGTGAAAATGATGATTGGAAAGCTCTTGGTGAACGTCATCTCGGGATATGCTCCGCAGGTTGGTCGAAGCGATGAAGAGAAGGACAAGTTCTGGTGTGCGATAGAGAAGCTGATGGAAAACGTGAAAGATGAGGAAGTTGTTGTGGTGGGAGGAGACCTAAATGGACATGTGGGAAGGAGTATGGACGGTTTTGAGGGAGTTCATGGGGGTTACGGATATGGTGTGAGAAATGGAGAAGGTGAAAGGATTTTGGAGTTTGCTGATGGAGCTGATTTGTTGATTTGTAATACTCAGTTCCAGAAAGAGGACAATAAGCTTGTTACATACACGTCAGGTGGGTCGACGACAACCATTGACTACCTGATGGTGCGTAGGCGAGATAGGGGGCACCTCCGGGACACAAAGGTGATCCCGGGGGAGGAGGCTGTTTCACAGCACCACTTGGTTGTCTGCGACATAAGGGTGAAAGGTGCGAGGAGAGCTCGGCGGGTGAAGTACCAACCGAGAATGAAGGTGTGGAGGTTGAAAGAGGTGACAGTAAGGGAGGCATTAAAAGAGAGGCTGAGTAGGGTAGAGGATGATGTGGTTGAGCTTGAAAGTGGTTGGATGTCAATGAAAGCTAGTCTGTTGGGAGCCGTTGGTGAGGTATGTGGATGGACAAAAGGACCAACGAGGCACTCGGGAACATGGTGGTGGGATGTTGAAGTTGTAAAGAGGATTGACGAGAAGAGGAAGAAGTTCAAAGCGTGGCAGAAGGCGAAGGGTACGGGAGCAGAAACAGCAGAGCATGAAAGTTATAAGGCAGCCAGGAAGGCTGCAAAGAAAGAGGTAGCAAAGGCGCAGGAGGCATGTAGGAAAATGTTCGGAGAACGCTTGGATTCGGAAGAGGGTCAGAAAGCAGTATTCAGGATTGCAAAGCACATAGCGAAAGAGAGGTGTGATGTGATGGGGGTGAGTTGCTTGAAGGATGAAGTGGGACAAATCGTTGTCGACCCAGATGGAATTAAAGGAAGATGGAAAAGATATATGGAAATGCTGTTGAATACAGAGAATGAATGGGATGACAACATAGAGAGTAACTCAGTTTTAGGACCGGCAGAGAAGATAACTGAGAAGGAAGTTGAGGAAGCGATAAAAGCAATGAAGAGTGGAAAAGCGGGAGGGCCGACGGGAGTTGTGGGAGATATGTTGAAGGCAGCAGGAAGTTGGGGTGTGAAGAGAATGACAGAGATCTGTAATCTGGTGGTGAAAGAAGGCCGCATTCCAGTGGATTGGGAACTGAGTACCCTCGTCCCTCTATACAAGGGGAAAGGTGACCCTCTGGAGTGTGGCTCGTACCGAGCGATAAAGTTATTGGAGCATGGAGTGAAGGTATTGGAAAGGGTGTTGGAAAGGAGGATAAGGAAGAAAGTGAAGATCGACGAAATGCAGTTTGGATTTATGCCAGGAAGAGGAACGACAGATGCGCTTTTCATTGTGAGGCAGTTGCAGGAGAAGTACATGGATAAGAGGAAGAAGTTGTTTTTTGGGTTTGTTGATCTGGAGAAAGCATTCGATAGGGTTCCACGCAAAGTATTGACATGGGCATTGAGGAAGTTAGGAGTGGAGGAATGGTTGATCAGAGTAGTGATGGCAATGTACAAAAGAGCACGCACAGCTGTAAGGACGAAGGACGGGAACAGTGGTGAGTTTGAGGTGAAGGTGGGAGTGCATCAGGGGTCGGTACTAAGTCCACTACTATTTGTAGCTGTGATGGAGGTGCTGGCTCAGAACGTAAAGGAGGGTTTACCGTGGGAGTTGTTGTATGCAGATGATCTGGTGTTGATTGCGGAAAGTATGGATGGACTGAAGGAAAAGATGAACAAGTGGAAGGAATGTATGGAGACAAAAGGTCTGAAGGTGAATATCGGAAAGACAAAGGTGATGGCAAGTGGTAAAGCATGTGGTGAGGTGGAAAGAACTGGGAAGTGGCCGTGTGCTGTGTGCAGGAAGGGTGTCGGAGTGAACTCCATTCAGTGTACAATGTGCGCTGAGTGGGTTCATCAAAAATGTAGTGGTCTGAGAGGGTCATTAACCAGTGTGGCAGCTACATTCAAATGTAAGGTGTGCGCAGAGGGAGCTGCAGATGGAGGAAATGTTGAGTTGGATCTTGGAGATGGCGTGAAGCTGGAAGGTGTGAAAACATTTTGCTACCTCGGAGACATGCTGAATGGAGAAGGTGGATCAGACTCGGCAACGGTTGCTCGAGTGAGATGTGCATGGAAGAAGTTTCGGGAACTGAGTGGCGTGCTGATGAGGAGGAGAGTGTCGCTGAAGCTGAAGGGAAAGGTGTATGCTACATGTGTGAGAAGTGTTATGATTTATGGGAGCGAGACATGGGTAATGAACGTAGAGCAGCAACGAAGGCTGGAAAGGGTGGAAATGCGAATGGTTCGATGGATGTGCGGAGTATCGTTGAGAGAGAGGAGGACAAATGATGAATTGCGAAAGATGATGGGAATATTGCCTGTGATTGATGCTGTGAAGAGGAACAGGTTGAGATGGTTTGGTCATGTATTGAGGAAGGATGAAAGTGACTGGTTGAGAAGAGTGATGGAAGTTAATGTAGAAGGAAGTAGAGGACGGGGAAGACCGAGAAAGACTTGGCTAAAGATGGTGGAAGAAGAAATGCGGGCAAGGGGGTTAACAAGGAGAGATGCAGAAAATAGGGCAAAATGGAGAAGATTGTCATGGGGACCGCAAGGCTAACCCCCGCTCTAGCAGGGAAAATTGCCTTAAAATGCATGTTGTTGTTGTTGTTGTCTTCCATCTATCGTTTCGTCTAGGTAATATCAAGACCCTTCTGTGAAAAATGTCAACACCTGCACTGAAACCTGGTCCAACCAGAAAAAGGGGAAGAGATGCATTAACCGGACTTTGTATCCTATGTAATGAAGAATGTGACGATGACAAGAGCAACCTCTCCATAGATGCATGGGAACGCATGAAGACCAAGGCACAAGATTGGAGAGGACTGCATACATTTGGAACTGTTTGTGATACAGTCAATTGAGATGCTGGACCCAATGGTGTGTTTTTCACAAGAATTGTAGGACTGCATTGGCAGCTCAACGGGGGCTTCAGCAAGCTTCAAGACAAAATGAAAAACAACAGGAAAAGCAGACACAAGACACACAACAACCTGGGCCACCTGTGCCGTGCCCTAACCGCCCTTCACGTAGCAAATGTCTTCTTCAAGACAAGAACCTATGCATCTGGTGCATGAAGCCAGAAGACAGAAAACATGGCAAAAAGTTATGTCTTATCCAACAGTGGAATGCATGGCACATCTTCAAGGCACATACAGCATACCTAGAAGATGTCCAAATGCGAGACAGAATTTTGTCCGTTATACTCGTAGATACAACACCTGACCCTTTTGCTACTGAAATACGATACCATCGATCATGTTGGAAGAAGTATGTATCCCCCATTACCGCCAAATTGTTGACAACGAAGCCAGCATGTTGAAGCAGACACAATTCTTCTATTCATATATTCCCAACTTAGGAAGTCTGGAGTACAAGATGCCGTTGTTATTGATGCGGAAGACACAGATGTACTTGTATTAGCCTAGCCGCATATGCAGCCCATCAAGTGGAAGGGGTATTAAGTATTAAGCGGAGGAAGGCAATCTTTGATTGCAAAGCACTGTGCAATGAAGACATTGCTAAAGTCATAATCCCCTTCCATATCCACACTGGCGCAGATGCTGTCTCCAGCTTCTATGGTCATGGCAAGAAATCGGTTTTTGAACGTGCCATGAAATCACATGAAGCAAGGAAGTTGCTGTCAGGACTCGGGAGAAGTCTCCCAATAACAGCAAACACGCTATCTGACATGGAGCTGTTCACCATCAGGTACAAGGATAACAGGAGCAGCACACTTGGTACAGCGCAGGCATCAAAGTGGGAAGCAATGAAGAGGATGTCAACTCTAAAGATTCCTCCTGATAGCGATACCCATAATTTGAAGGTCACGAGAGCCAACTATCAGGTTTTCATCCTGTTAACTACATGAATCCAGATCCTCCACCGTCACCTCTGCAACATGGTTGGAGTATGACAGAAGGCATATGCTCCCCAACACGTTACACACGGACAGCTCTACCTTCGTGTCTAAGTAACATTGTTGTTCAAGAACCTATCACAACAATAGTAAACGATACAGAATCTGACTGACAGATTCGGATATAAGTGACTTTGATTCTGACTCCGATGGATATGACAATGAGTAGGACAATGAGCTGTAAATGGAGCAAGATATAAATGTTTCTTGTATCATAGAGGTAGATAATTGGAAATGAAAATGGATGATATCAGTAGATGTGCTGATGCTATGTGCCCAAAGCATGGATACAAATGTATTAAAGTGTTTCTTCAAGTCTGTCCCTATGAACCAACAGTATATGTTTGACCAATTAATGACCCAACGTCCGAAAAATTGACCGCAAAACCGGGTTACCCAATTTTATATCCAAACATTCATTTATGGCGGCCATTTTGAAATTTCAAGGTCAAGGTGGCTATTTTTAATTTTCAAAGTTGTTCAGTTGAATTTGTCACGTCAGAAAACATATAATTAGACACCAAGATCATTGAAATTGGACAATCTTAACCGTATTAGTAAATTTGACCCCCTGCCCAAAGTGCATTGACCTTTTCATGTTTCTGTCCATAGCACGGTCACTAAAGTTCGCAGATAGTGCAAACTATACCTTTTTGGAGTCCTTATGACCAGACGAGCAATTTGGTATACTTTTCAAAAGGATTAGAATATTTTTCAATTTTGACCCCTGTTGACCTCATTTAACCCCTACCGAAAATTGCCAGAACTTTGAAGAGGGCAGCCCAAGCCAAATTTGTTCAGTACCCTTCAGGCATGTCAAAAACACTTTCAAACCTTTGTTCCAGAGATTTGGTCACAGGACGTTAGTACTGATCCTCTATTATTTAGTCGGTGTAGCATACTGCTTTATTCAACAAGGTGAGCGTCTAGGCTAGGGGTATTGCCCCTATTTTCACGGTGCAGCCCATAGGGAAAAGCCGTCTAGCACAGTGTTTTTCCGTCCGTATGTCCCCTCAAACGTATACCAATCAGAGCTGAGGATCTGGTCATATGACAGGCTGATGTGATTACGTCTGATGTCATTACGGCAGTACGGCGGCTGACTGTCCACACTCCAGCATTTTGATTCCAATTTCGTTCATGCCGAACATATCGTCGAACCTGTCATATATTATATATACTATACATATATATATACTATTACAATCGCCATGCTCTACCTTTACAATTTTCATTCAGTGTGAAACACAAACAAACCGATTGTTACAACGACCATCAAATATCGAAAGCATAGACGTTACGTCTCTTCCAACAATACGGTACGTATAGGCCTTAGGCTTCATGCCTCACCTTCGGACCACTTCGGACAAATTAAGCCCAGGTTTCTTAATACAGTAGCATCTAGAACACTACTGTATTAAGCCGTCGAGAACAGTATTTGTCCATCTGTATATCCCCTCAAACGTATACCAATCAGAGCTGAGGATCTGGTGACATGACAGGGTGATGTGATTACGTCTGATATTACAAGGACGAATCGATTCGATTTTCGTGAAGATCTGAATATGGATCCGGATTGGAGAATTTTTAATTTTCTTAAGTGATTCTTCACCATTGAGTGATATGGACAAAAACGATATGTAGCGATATCACAAAACGTTGTGGACTAATTATGATTAAACTTGGTGGATGAGTTGGGTACATGACAAGAACAATCCGATTAGTTTTTGGTTCAGGTCCGAATCCAGATCCGGCCTATCAGTGGGATACAAAACATAAACTGTTCAGCCTGGCGGAGCTCTTTACCAAGTGCCCTTTAGTCCTCCCTGTTTTGCTGTTTGTTTCAAAGTTCAGCCTCATATGATGCTCGGTAAGCATTACCGACCACAAATTGGGCTTGTGCCTGGAAATTAATCTCTATCATTGGTTCCAGTAGTGGGTTTGGGGTTTTAATCAGCTGAAAGCTTTCTTTGTTTGTTGCTGAAGGAAGTGAAAAAGGTTTTTCCTATTATTGTGGCTTTTAACTAGGAATGTGTAGGAGAAGGTCGTGCTGTATAGCCTAGTGGTATAGACACTCGTCCCTGACATGTGTAGCTTGTGTTCAAATCTCAACGCAGCTATAAACTGTCCTTCTGGTGTTTCACAGGCAGGACGATTCATCAATGTGTGGTGCGGTGCGTCCCACAGTTGGACGTTAAACTGAGTGTCCCGTCTGCCGACATTAGTCGGCGGACATTAAAGATCTCACGGTGTCCTTCGTGAAGAGTAGGTGAGCTATTGCCAGCACCATCAACAAATTTCAAATTACACCCGAACTACTGCTGGGAGGGCAACAGCAATCCACCCAGCATGACCCTTGCCAAGAACCTGCTTTGGAAACACCGACACTCTACCACAGATTATGGTACATCTCATATTATCATGTAGAGGAAAGCAATAATATCTCCTGAACAATCCAACCGGTTATCAGACTACTTTCTTTCCACCTTTCCACCTACTTTTTCTACCTTTTTTCTTTCTTTCAGCTACATTCAAGTGTAAGGTGTGCACAGAGTGAGCTGCAGATGGAGGAAATGTTGAGTTGGATCTTGGAGACAGCGTGAAGCTGGAAGGTGTGAAAACATTTTGTTACCTAGGAGACATGCTGAATGGAGAAGGTGGATCAGAATCGGCAACGGTTGCTAAAGTGAGATGTGCATGGAAGAAGTTTCGGGAACTGAGTGGCGTGCTGACGAGGAGGGGAGTGTCGTTGAAGCTGAAGGGAAAGGTGTATGGTGCATGTGTTAGAAATGTTATGATTTATGGGAACGAGACATGGGTAATGAACATAGAGCAGCAACGAAGGCTGGAAAGGGTGGAAATGCGAATGGTTTGGTGGATGTGCGGAGTATCGCTGAGAGAGAGGAAGACAAATGATGAATTGCGAAAGATGATGGGAATAGAGCCTGTGATTGATGCTGTGAAGAGGAACAGTTTGAGATGGTTTGGTCATGTGTTGAGGAAGGATGAAAGTGACAGGTTGAGAAGAGTGATGGAAATGAATGTAGAAGGAAGTAGAGGACGGTGTGGAAATGTAACTCATTGATCGTTGGAACTGGTAACGAAACAGGTGAAGTCCAGGTGGTTCGTAAGAATGTCAGGAATGTATCTCAGAACATGGAACCTGGGAGTTCCTTTGTCCACCTGTATCATGGCCCCGGGCTAACACACATTCCCAAGCCTTCACTATTGTTTTGCAAAGAGGGTGAAGGAACTCCCCAGCAGGGGGGAGGCGATTGTGGATAACCAAGGAGCTTCAGCGCACGGAGGATTAACAGTTAGCGCACAGAGGATTAACTCGAGCATGCCGATGTAAACAAGGACAAACTTTGAGTCGAGAGCAGTTGTCATCAGAAGCTCTGCCCGACGGAACGAACGAGTACCAACGAGTACGGCGCTGCGGAGAAACATCGGCCGAGAAAGAGGGACTATGCGGATAGAGTTATCTGGTCCATTGAGTTAACGGTAGTTATTAGTATTTAAAACAAGTGAACAACTAGTTAATAAAGTCTTGCCCTTTTGTAAAAAAAAAAAAAAAAAAAAAAAAGAATAAGTGGGGAGAAATTATGATAATAATACATTATGCTTAATTTGTGGGTTTGCAAAATTTGTTGGGAATTAGATATTCCTGTTTGTGATTGTAATCATATACACTTGTTATAAATGCATTTATTTTCTTTGAGTAGTGCTAAAATACCTGCACGAGTTAATTTTTGAACTATATTAACCTGAAAGCAATTGTGGATGCTATTCTTAGTTTAGTAGTCAAATACATACCTGATTGAATATTATTTGTGTGACGCATATAAATGAATATAACTTTTTGAATGTTTTAAGGAAAAACAACAAATTGTTGAATGTGAAACTGTCGGAAGATATACATGATTATGCTGATTTCATGGTAAGATGTACCCTATCTGATTCAGTGTGTGTGGAAAGCAGATTCAGATGTGACTGAGAATAAGGATAAGACGAGATCACATTTGAAGGGGGTGCTAACGGAATTGGGAAGAAGTTCGAGAAAGAAAATTTGTGGCTAAAAAATGAAGTTAATCATGGCATACACCCTCTTCCTAAAAGAATGATGAAGACATTCTCCCGTGTAACTTGGAGATGGATGCTTACCTTCACCAAGGAAATTTATGTGACCATTTGCCTGGATCACACTGCAACATATGAAAGAAAGGCGATCACTTACTCTTGTTTGAAGGCTTCGAACATTCATCACATCAGAAGTTGCAGGACAACGACATTTTACCTGCAACCTCTGTGAAATGCGGGGACATATGTTATTACTTCACCAACTTCCGGGGAGCCAGCATGGAGCTGCAAACAAACGGCTGTGCCTTTTCACAACAGCTGTGCATGATTCTGCTTGTTGCTCCTGGTATGGACCATGGATGACCTGAACACCATGGTCCCAACATCATTGTGGATGCATCCGGCATCCCTGTTCCACATCTTGCTGGCCAAGCAACGTCACACCAATACTTGCTGCCCACTCATAATGAGGGAGGAGGCAAGTCGACTACAACTGGGCGAAGGCCTTGTTCAGGAATTACGATGGGTTACAGCAAGAGTGGCAAGAATGCTACATGGAGAGCAGGGTCAGTCTATGACTCCGTGCAGTTATTACAACAGCAAGACCCTACACGAAGTAGTGCAGGTGCTATGAAGACATTCGGAGAAAATGTGTCATACCTGAATTCAAACACAAGTGATCAGCCCTTCTTTTCAAACAAAGAGTCAACATTTGTGTGGAGGCAAACGGTTTTGCCAGATGTTGCAGATGCTTTACGAAACTTGAAAATGAAGTGAAATTGTTGTATCGTGGTGATGGTGAAGTGTTGTTTTGAAAAGATATTTGTGATGCAAATGCAATAGATTGAACAATATGGAAGGAGTCAATGACCAACGAAATGTTTTGTGATCAGATTCGTGCAGGATGACAGTGTATGCCTAAGGGAATTGAATTACCAAAGTTATGGTTTGAATACTTGTATTGATGTTTACTTGTAGTGATTGATTGTTTACTTATATTTGTACTGATGTTTACTTGTAGTGATTGATTGTTTACTTATATTGATGTTTAGATTAATGGTTAATATAAACAAAAACAAAAAGATGAGGGAATTGTGGAAATGTAACTCATTGATCGTTGGAACTGGTAACGAAGCAGGTGAAGTCCAGGTGGTTCGTAAGAATGTCAGGAATGTATCTCAGAACATGGAACCTGGGAGTTCCTTTGTCCACCTGTATCATGGCCCCGGGCTAACACACATTCCCAAGCCTTCACTATTGTTTTGCAAAGAGGGTGAAGGAACTCCCCAGCAGGGGGGAGGCGATTGTGGATAACCAAGGAGCTTCAGCGCACGGAGGATTAACAGTTAGCGCACAGAGGATTAACTCGAGCATGCCGATATAAACAAGGACAAACTTTGAGTCGAGAGCACTTGTCATCAGAAGCTCTGCCCGACGGAACGAACGAGTACCAACGAGTACGGCGCTGTGGAGAAACATCGGCCGAGAAAGAGGGATTATGCGGATAGAGTTATCTGGTCCATTGAGTTAACGGTAGTTATTAGTATTTAAAACAAGTGAACAACTAGTTAATAAAGTCTTGACCTTTTGTAAACCTGTTTCCGGTCATTGGAGTCTTGAGTCCCAAACACACTTCCACGACAACGGGGAAGACCGAGAAAGACTTGGCTAAAGATGGTCGAAGAAGAAATGCGGGCAAGGGAGTTAACAAGGAGAGATGCAGAAAATATGGCAAAATAGAGAAGATTGTCATGGGGACCGCGAGGCTAACCCCCGCTCTAGCAGGGAAAATTGCCTTAAAAAGCATGTTGTTGTTGTTTGTTTCTTTCCACCATATTTGCTCCATTTTTGCAGGTGCTTTTTTTTTTTTTTAAACAAAAGCTTTTCACCAATTCTTCTTTTATAAAGTTGTCTACATATTCCTTTCCTGTTACTCTATTTTTTCCTACCATGCTATTTCAGCTCTATTTGTTTGTGAATGCTCAACTATGAGCAATTTTCTCGCAAGATCAAAAAGACATACATAGGTGTTTACAGGATAGCACAAAGGTAGCGCACTCATCTTTCAGCTGCCTCATCTGTGGTTCGACTCCTGACACCTTACAAACCAACCAAGATGCTTCGATCATAGAGTGATTGATAAATGAGTGTGCTATCCTTTGGAACAATAAGAACAAGAGGAAGAATTATGACAAGAACAACAAGAATTCAATTCAAGAACAAGGAACAAGAGGAAGAATCAAGAAGAGAAATTTGGAACTTTGGATTTGAACAAGAGGAAGGAATGTGGAGATTATGCTTTTGTACATGTTCTGTTTAAATATTTCATTCATTTAGAAGAAGGAAAATGCTTGGCTCAGCTTAAATTTGTTTTTTCGAAACTGGCTTGCCAGCATAACCTTGGACATGGAGTAAGGGAGATTGAGCCTTGGAGTGCAGCAATGCCGTTATATTTTCCTTGCGTGGGTGTTCAGCTGATAGCAGTGAGGAGAACAAACCAAGCCTTCATTTCCCAGACTTGCCTGTTGATAAAAGCTGTCTGTTTAACAGTAGAGCTAGAGAGAGTCTCAGAACCATCTTGGTGGCCATAAGCCTTGATGCTTCGTTGGACTTCCCTCCATGATCATGCTTGGTAATTGAATAAACCTGCTTCACTCTTTTGGACGATCTCGACCAGAGTTCGTTTACCAACAGGTACATTAATCCGGGCATCTTGTTACCCTCGCCATAGGAGAGGGTATTGCATTTGAATCCATTTGTCTGTGTCTGTTTGTCTGTTTGTTTGTTTGTCCGCACAAAATAAATATGATTTTCTCTGCAACCGTTGGTCCGATTGACAGGAAATTTTCACCATAGGTGCAACTCCACCAGCAGAATTTTTTAATGATAATTATGACGTCACAGGTCGCGTGGTTCGGCCGCCATCTTGGAAAAATTGAAAAACTTTGTACCTCTATATCTCCGAAAGTGCTGAATAGAAAAAATTGAGACATGGCTCATTGTAAAGAACTCTCCATGGGGAATAAAATATGTTAACGATGATGTCATAGGTACCTCCATTATGACGTCATAATTCGACAAGTACAAAACTTCATCCGATCAAGATAAAATTTCTTGAGCGCCATGTCGGCATAAACTGGAGGAGAAAAAAAAATAATGACGTCATCGGTCACGTGGTTCGGCCGCCACATTTGTTTTAACACAAAAGCCTTAAAAACCACTGAAAATACATCCTGGCGAGGGTTTTCAATCTCCGATTGCTCTTTTTCTTGTTACCCTCACCAGAGGAGAGGGTATTGCATTTGAGTCCGTTTGTCTGTTTGTTTGTCTGTTTGTCTGTTTGTTTGTTTGTCCGCACAGAATAAATATGATTTTCTCTGCAACCGTTGGTCCAATTGACAGGAAATTTTCACCATAGGTGCAACTCCACCTGCAGAATTTTTAAAATGATAATTATGACGTCATAGGTCGCGTGGTTCCGCGCCATCTTGGAAAAATCGAAAAACTTTGCACCTCTACATCTCGGTAAGCGCTGAATAGAAAAAATTGAGACATGGCTCATTGTAAAGAACTCTCCATGGGGAATAAAACATGTTAATGATGATGTCATAGGTGCCTCCATTATGACGTCATAATTCGGCAAGTACAAAACTTCATCCTAGCAAGATGAAATTTCTTGAGCGTCATGTTGGCATAAACTGCTGGAGTGAAAAAATAATGATGACGTCATCGGTCACGTGGTTCGGCCGCCATCTTGGAAAAACCGAAAAAGTTTGCACCTCTATATCTCCGAAAGTGCTGAATATAAAAAATTGAGACATGGCTCATTGTAAAGAACTCTCCATGGGGAATAAAATATGTTAATGATGATGTCATAGGTGCCTCCATTATGACGTCATAATTCGACAAGTACAAAACTTAATCCGATCAAGACGGAATTTCTTGAGCATAATCTAGGAATAAATTAGTTTAGAAATACAATGATGACGTCATCGGTCACGTGGTTCGGCCGCCATATTTGTTTTAACACAAAAGCCGTAAAAAACACTGAAAATACATCCTGGCGAGGGTTTGCAATCTCTGATTGCTCTTTTTCTTGTCTGATATTATTTGTTGATGGACTTTATAGATCTCACAGAGTTTTTCATGAGAGTAGATCTTTCTGTGCCAGTGCCCTGACCAAATTCCAAATTGCTGACCTAACCTGTTGCCCACGAGCCATGTATACAAAGATCATCAAGTAACTGAGACAAGTAAAACACGTGCAGGAATGGAACTTGAGGATGGAATTGGAACACTTGCTTCGCAACGAAGAAGAGCCAATATCGATGCGAGTGCAGTAGTTCTCTAATGTTCCCCAGCAAACAAAAAGCAAGTCACCCTAATGAGCTATATCAGCAACAACAGACAACACTGTAAAATATCAATACATGAAAATATTTTTTGCAAAATTCTTTCTGTTAAAGCGTCTTCTTCTTTAACAGCGACAATTATTCCCATGTTTTTGTTTGATTGGCCAGGGAAGCTTGGCCCTAGTCTTAAGCGAATGGGAATAATGGGAATAATTGTCGCTGTTAAAGAAGAAGACGCTTTAACAGAAAGAATTGTGCAAAAAATATTTTCATGTTTTGATATTTTACAGTGTTGTCTGTTATTGCTGATATAGCTCATTATGGTGACTTCCTTTTTGTTTGCTGGGGAACATTAGAGAACTACTGCGCTCGCAACGATATTGGCTCTTCTTCGTTGCGAAGCAAGTGTTCCAGTTCCATCCTCAAGTTCCATTCCTGCACGTGTGTGCCTGACGTTCGATGTAGGTTTTTGCAGGAATTTGGAATTTGGCCCATGGTGCAGACAATAACTCACCTACTCTTCAAGAAAAACACCGTGGGATCTCCAAATCCTTCCACAACCGTTGGAAATATCATGTTATGTATCGTTTTTGGCCCCATCTCTCAATGGTGAAGAATTACTTATCAAAATTAAAACATTCTTGCATCCAGATCCGGATCTCCACCAAAATCTAATCAATTGGTCCTTGTCACAAACCCAACCTGTCCACCAAGTTTTGTCCAAATCTATCCATAACCTATTGAGATATCGTGCTCACAGACAAACAAACAGACACACAGCAGTGAAAACACATGCTTCATCCACCTTCGGTGGCGGAGGTAACAAGTATGGCTTCCTTGTCTTTAATCATCATTTTAATTTTCATCACTGCGTACACTCTGGGGATACAATGGGGCACAGGAGCATTAACCATAGGGGAAGCAGTAGTTTAAAAGGAGGAATAACATTAGCCTTAAAATATGGGGTGGGATTAGTATTTCTTTTTCCCACGCACCCGCACGCACACAGGTGGATACCTTGAGACCTGGTAGGGCTCCATTGCACCATAGGAAACCCGCATTTTGGAGATAACAACCAGTGGGATAACATCCCATCCAACCACACAAACTATGCAGGTGCCTTACCTCTTGAAGCTTCATCAGAACTTGCTCCATAAGCAGCAGTGCATTTCTAGGCTCACGTGTAGACAGCTCTTCCAGGCTCCAGCGGATTAGTGCCAAGCCACCTGCAATAGTACAAGATGTAAAGGTTTACTTCTGAGCCAAGTGTGCTTGAATTTCTACAGCTTAAAATGACAAAATGCTAGGTCTTCTGGAGTCAATCAACAAAATCCATAACTTTACAACCAATAAGATATCTGTAGTTCAACTTTGCACAAAAAAAACAAATACCTGATCCCTCTTGTTGAGAGACGTCGCAGTGACGGAGATGCACTTTATATGATTAACTCCCATTTCTCATCATCCACGTACTACTCTCACCACCGTAAACCCCCAAGGAGTACCTCCCGCTATGCTTTCTCCTCTGCAACCATCTCTGGTTGTCTGTGTTTTATACCATCCTTCCAACAGTGAAGACTCCATTTTTGGTATACAAAGTCAAGACTCGTGCAAGAAAAGCAGAAAAGAACACAGTGGAAGGCAGGGAAACACACCAACGGATAGGATGAGGGACGCAACAGAGGGATATTTGTAGGAAGAATGACAGAGGGGAAAATGATAGCAAGAGCAGTTCAGTCACTAAAACTCTCGGGTCTCACTACCTGCCACAATCTTTCTTGGGCAAACCACATTTCTAAGTTTCCCTTCAACGCCAGCTCACTGCTTGCAGAAAACCAGACTTTCTGAATTCCTCAACTCATGCCGTGAATTCATTGCTATCAGCAGAACCTCTACTCACTGTCCAGGTGGAGGATGGAGTGCCTCAAGACTGTCTTTGGCATTCCAACCTGAAACTGGACTTGGGCACAGTCTTGTTACTCATCAACGGAAACAACATCTCCCATCCTGTACAAGGTGGACGGAGGTTGTGTTGTCACCTCTGTTTGTCTATGAGCAGGATATCTCAAAAGGTTATGGACGGATTCAGATGAAATTTGGTGGACATGTTGGGTATGTGACAAGAACGAACCGATACGGTTTTGTGATGATCCGTATCTGGATACAAGACGTTTTTAATTTTTTTATTAACTCATCACCATTGAGAGATCGGGCTAAAACGATATATAGCACAATATTTCAAAAAGTTGTGGACGGATTATGACAAAACTTGGAGGATGAGTTGGGCATGTGACAAGAATAAGCCAATTGGATTTTGGTTCATGTCCGGAACCAGATCAGGTTTATCAGTGGGATATAAAATGGAAACGGTTCATCCTGGCAGAGGTATGCGCTCTCTTCCAAGTGCCGCTCTAGTTTTTGCAGATGAATCCCCATCATATTGTACAGTACCATCATCCCAATGATGGGGAAAAGCAGCTGTCCCACTCTCTGTTGATCTGTAATGGATCAAATACTCCTCTGACAAACTAAAGAAGTCTTTCAATCCTGGAAAATCTCAGTTTCACAATGTCATTCTGGAGTGATCGTCAAATGAATCCACCTATTTCCATGTTGAGCCGCTGGGAGCTATCAGCCATGACCTCATCAATGATGACCATATATAACAAAGCAGGCATCCAAGGCAAACAGCAGACAGGGCATCCTCCATCATTCCTTAAAAAATCAGAACTACTCAGCCGACAAGGCCTTTGTCCATACCTCAGTAGTGTACTGCTCTCTCTTATGAGCTGGCACCACAACATCGCCTCACCTCATCTCTCTATGTCTCTCTCCGTTGGATTCTGTGGATTCCAAAGCTCTCAAGATCATTGGAATCGACCACGATGATGCCCGAATAAAAGGCCTGTTACTCTCATATTGCAGATCGGTGGGTGACTTCTGTTTATTACTACCTCTTCTCTGCTCTAGCTCCCTCTGCTCTAGCTCCCTCTACTCTAGCTCCCTCTGCTCTAGCTCCCTCTGCTCTCTCAGCCTCTGCCACTCCCCAACTACTCCAGGAAAAACATATTCTTCCGCTAAGAGGACATTTGTTAACCTCCAAAATCCAGTCTTACCACCCACCACCACCGACCAATTTATTCCTCTTTTCCTCCGTCTGTGGAACAGCCTTCCTGAAGCTCTTCCATCTGACTCTTCCCTCGTTCATTCCCTTGTTTATTGTGTCCAACAGTGACCACACTGTCAGTTGGTTGGCTTTTTACACTCCGTCCCCTCGCTCATCCATAGGTCTGTGTTGTACAAAAAATAAAATCAACTATTCTTCAGGTATGCTCCTCAATTGTGGAACCTTTGTGTGCCTTTTACAATGAGCTACTCGTTTATTAGTTTTCAAATCCCTCTTAAACCCCCATCTTTTTGCAGTCGCTTTTGCTTAATTTTCATTCTTCTTGCCATTTATTTTTGTAAAGTGTGTTAAGACGTTACTTCTAAATAAAAAGTGCTCTACTAAAAATTGATCGATTGAAACATGTTTTTATACACATAAGAGCTAGAGCAGAATGTAAGGGAACAAAATGGAAGAGGGGAAACAAAAACAGCAGAGTACTGAAACCATCTCTTATCTTCCCCCATCCAAAACCTTGATCTTTTCTACCCCTGTCAATTAATTCACGCCAGATCCACTTTTCTGAAATACCGACTTCTTTCCTGGAAGTCCGAGCAGTGTCCATGTGTTTTTACCTCTCCCACCCCCCACCCCCTTTCCCACGCCTCCTCCCCCCAAGCCCTCTACCTCCCACAGATCTCCCGATGTCCGGCTCTCAAATGTTGTACTTGTGCGCTTCCCCCTCTCTCCCCATCTTGTCTCCCGCTCCCTTTATTGCATCGTATGTGTCCGTTGTTGTTTTTTTTTTCTTAGTCATTAATGTTAGCTCTTACACGAGCCTCGATCATGTATACAAAAAATAATTTAAAAAAAGATTCGAAGTGACAGTGAGATCAGGGAGGGGTAAGGGGACAGGCTGCGGACAAGCTGCACACAAGCCAAACGAAACAGCAACAAGAGCAAGGGGAAAGCGGGGATGAAACAGAAAAGGAGACTTCTCTACTGCAGAGAGGTTTGAAGTAACGGAACCATGTGCTTCGTCTCCACCTTGACTAGATGTGGTGGCATTGTGGTTAGAGAGTCAGCTCTGAGTCTAGGAAGTTGGAGGTTCGATGCTGACCCTCACCAAGTCATACAAAAAAGGTACGTGCTGCCCCCTCGCTTGACAATCATGTAGGTTGTAGAGGATGGAGCATGGATAAACCAAATGATTAAACTCTCGACTGCGGATATTAAAAGAGACGTAATAAAGATGGAGTCACCGGGACCAAGAGCTTCCCGGGAAGTTATGTCACTTCTCCCAAGCTCGGCGGCTGTGTTTTTGTATGAAATCAGCACTGGTGTTGTCTCATGTATTTGTCTGCATTTGTGTGTGCGATGTCTGCTTAAGCTACTCCACAACCATTTAACTGTGCACAGATTGACTTTAAAATTTGCTTTTTGTCCTGTGCCATCCTCAAAGGGTAGTAAATGCTTGTTTGGCAATAGTCTTCAGTTTCCCTCAACATATCCAGGATGTCTAACCATTCACACTCCTTCATACCAT